>NW_018251282.1:105854-106561 GCF_001263595.1 Phalaenopsis equestris | reverse complement strand
TCCGATAGAGACGTCTTAATTTAGTTGCAATTGTAGTTTTATGTGATGTTTGTGATTAAATTTTGAGTTGTTTTATATTTTGAATGTTGTGGTGGTGGATTTTATCTTTGTTGATTTTAGTTTTGGTTAACATGCAAGTTTATGTTGTTTTCATACATGTAGGTAAATTCAAGTATGAAAAGAAATAACATAAGCATAAAGCATGTAAGGAAAAGGCACAAGAAAGAGGGTACTAGAAACTGTAAAAGCGTTCCTGGCGAGCCTTCTTGTTCCACCATCTGAAACTTAAAAATGCATATGAGGGCATTTAGGAAAAGTAAAGTTCTTGTGGTCTTCCTAACTCTATATTGTATTTTGGTGAGTCCTTAAAAGTTTAATTAAGGATGATTTCATTAAGCAAATTTTATTAAGTTTAATAGACCTCCAAGGTATCCAACAAGTTAGGAGGAGGAAGCATGTCCATGCCTCCCTCTCACTAAGTGGTGAAAATCCTCGAGTTCATTTAAACTTATTATGTTTCTTAATGGTTCATCCTTTGAATACTTCTAATGCTCAGTGAACATTGATGTCTTAATTATCCCTAAAAAAGGGGTAATTACCATTTATCATTTAATTTGAAAATTATGCGAATGAATTTCCTTAAAGGGCAAGTTGATGTAACCTGAACACTTATTTTTAATTTAATTTAGGCTTAGTGGTGTTTCAAG
>NW_018251282.1:93954-105707 GCF_001263595.1 Phalaenopsis equestris | reverse complement strand
AAATAGGGGTATTAAATTGATTAATTATTGACTTCAAAAGTAATACCCCTAAGTCCTATGTTCAATTAATTTTAATAAACTTCCAAATTTTATCTTCCAAAGTTTAATAATTTAGAAATTTTTTAAATTAATTAAGAAAGTGAGATTGGTTTCTACCAATTAACCCCTTGTGTTTCAAACATCAAATAAATTGATTAAGATCAGAGGTTGCCCATTTCCCTCCTAGACTTCAAAATTATACATTTGCCCCTAAGGTTCTAACACTTCATAATTTGTCAAATTAAATTCAAATGACTTTGAAATTTTTATTATACTTCATTCATGGGTCAATTAAGACATCAGAGGAGAAAATGTGATTTTTCAGAATTTAATTTATTTTATATAATTACTTTTATGCAAAAATAAGATTTTCCAAAGAAAATTCCTAACTTGACCAACGTAAATTCTAATTCTTTGAAATTTTTACTCGAGGTAGACCTAGACCAGAGAAGTCTTTGGACCAACTTTCATGATTTTTTGAATTCTTTGTGATTTATCAGAATTATTTTAAGTTCTGGGTTATTTAATAAAAATAAAATATTTTAAATGATGAAAATTAAGTTTTGTATTTTTGAAAAATCTCTCTAAGGTTAGAGAACCCAGAGGAGCAAATTTCATTTTTTTTTTTATTTTTCTTTCATTTATTGGAATTATTTTAGTGAAAACTCATTTTTAGCCTTTAAAATTTAATTTTAAGCTTTGAAATTCAATATATTAATTTAGAAAATCAGGAAAAATATCCTAATTGTTCTTAAGTGATTAGGAAGCAATTTAGAACATTTCCTTGAATTTTATTATTTTTGTATTTTTTTATGAATTTTTTAAATATTTAAAATAGGCTAAAAATCAAATTTTTATCTTAAATATCATTTTATTTTTAAAAAAAAATACCCCTGATCACAAATAACTCAAAAAACTATGTTTCATAATTTTTTGAGTTATATTTTGATTTTTAAAAATCATTTAAGTTTCAAAAGTGGTATTTGTCTTTAAAAATCAACTTAGGTTATCAAATGAACTCAAAATATTTTGAAATTTTTATAGTGAGTTCTCTAGACCATAAACCACAGTGGAGATTAAAAATCAAGTCATTTAAACATTTATATCTTCCAAAATTAATTATTTTAGTGATTTAGTGTTTGTAAAAAAATTAAGTGTATTCTAAATGACTTGACCCATGAAATCAATACCAAAAGCTTCTCTGGCCATGGTGGACCTTTTGAAATTTTCTTAGAATTTTCTAATCAATATGCTAATTTCCATGATTATTTTAAGAAAATAATGTGCAAGAACTTGAAAAATATGGATCTCTGTATAGGAACCTCCTCTGACTTTGGAAAAATCAGAGGTTGTTTCCCTTAATAGAGGCTACAACATGTCAAAATTTCAAGCCAAGGTGATGTATCAATATGCATGGGGAATCAAATGATCCCAAACAGTGTTTAATTAATTTAAAATAAAGTATGCATCAAATGGACTTGAAATTTATTCCACATTGTTCTCCTCTGTTCACTAAGTAAAAGGGTATTTTTATTTTATTTTTGTGATTTTTCTACACAAACTTATGAATTTTCTAAGTTAGGGGTGTTTAAATAAATAGAAATAGCCCTATTTTTCTACTTATCCACGCGACGCCATGTAGATCCTAGGCAGCTCCGAAACTCCACGCGTTGCACTCCTATTTGATGTTATCATCCATGCTAGCAGCCACACGTCTCGCTGTTTATGTAAAGAAGCATTGTCCGGCTTCATCTTGGCCATCCATTTGATACACGTGCAATCGGACGGTGCGTGGTCATCGTCCCCAATTGCTTTGGCCGAGAGCCGTCCACCTTCAAGGCTTATGAACTCTCTCATTTCTCAACCAAATTAAGTAAAATTTTTTTAAATGCTCGTCTTATTAAGACGAACACATCCATACGGTTAATGTGTCATGAAATCAAGCCCAAGTAAATGAAGAATCAAAAAAAGGCTCGGGAGGAGGTGAGGTTTTATACCTTTCCTCTGAGAAGTGAAGCTTCGATTAGAGGGTCTTGGCACATTCGTTGGGGTCCAAGTATTCTAGGAATTGAGTCCCTGGTCTTGGTGTGAGCTTTAGGTATGAATTTGACCAAGCTCGAATTCGGGTGTTGGTCTAGAGCTATGGTAGAGGCTCTGTGGAAGGGGGATTTTATGGGGCTTTGGCTTCTTTCACTATTGTGAAGGTGTGGGTGAAGTTAATTTGGGTTGGTGGACTGTGGAGGTGTATTGGGTTCTGTCCTAGTTTCCAGTAAGGTTCCAAGCTCAAAATTGAGCTCCGAAAATGGGAATTGATGAGGAAGTACGGCTGGAATGCACTGAGGGGCTCTTAGGGAAGCTCTGTGTGAAGTTTGGATAGGCCTCACTAAGTAAATTTCAGCACACCTCCCATGGCCGTGGGAGGTGAGTTTTTATAAAAATGGCCATGGGGTGGCTCTCAGGGCATAAGTTTGGGGGGATTGGGTGCTTAGGTGGAGGGCAGATTGTGGTGCTTAGGTGGAGGGAAGAGGAGCTCTTCAATTTGATTTGGATGAGCTGGCCTCTAGGTTTGATTTGGGTGAGGTTTCATCAAAGTGGCTCTCAATTTTGACCTTTTCCGATCACTAGGCTGGTCGGCCGATCAGGGGGAGGTGGCTAGGAGCTCAGAGAACCCAGAGGAATCCATCACAATAATTTAATGCAAATGTGCTTGCATGTGAATTTTTGGAAATAATATCCCTTGATTTGGGGGACCTTTGGTCCATGGCTTGATTTAGGTGGTTTCATGGTGTTTGGACTCGTCACTAAGTCAAGCTAATGGCTATGATGGAGTTAATTTGGTGACTTTAGGGTGATTAGGTCACATTTAGTGCATGAGTCCAAATGGGTGCAAATGACCAAGTCTTGGGTTGAAATGTATGTAATGAATCAGAAATGTGAAAATGAGAATTGAAATGTATGTCAATTCTCAAAAGAGAGTGTTGGAATGTAAGGACCAACCTCGAATGTAATGAATCAGAAATATAGGACTGATTCAGAAATGAGAATTGAAATGTGGGTCAATTCAAAGATGAGAGAATTGAAATGTAGGTATCAATTCCAATGAGAGAGTCGAAATTCACGTATCGACCTCGAAATGTGAGAATTGAAATGTAAGTATTACATTTAATTTTTTTTAATATATTTTAAAAGTTTTAATTTTAATTGGTTGATTTTCAAAAGAAATTTATTTCATTGTTTATTTGCTCATTTGTGATTATTTTTCATTTATGTTTTATTTATTGTTGAAGATTTGTTATTTCATTCTTTGTTCATTGAAATTTTGAAAAAAATCAAAATGCTCATTCGGAAAAAAAGAGGAAGATGTGAGAATTGAAATGTAGGTATCAATTCGAAGATGTGAGAATTGAAATGTAGGAAGATGTGAGAATTGAAATATGTGAGAATTGAAATGAATGTGAGAATTGAAATGTAAGTATCAATTTGAATATGTGAGAATTGAAATGTAAGTATCAATTCAAAGATGTGATAGTTGGGATTTAAGTACCGACCTCAAAAGATAAGATTCAGAATTTAGATATTGATTCAAAGATTTAAGAATTGAAATTTCTAAAGAGCTTGGGGTGTTGAATTTGCAAAAGTATATCATGTAGAAATGTTGACTTTGTTGAAGAAGATTTGTAGAGCTTTCTGAGTTTTTGTGCAGAATGTGAAATTCTGCGAGGATGTGCATAGAGTTAGTGTAGATAACGATGGTTGTGTTGCGCGCACAAAGGGTAGAAAATTTTGAAAATGGAAGAATCAACTCAACATGTCTGTTTTATTTTTATGTTGTTTTTATCACATTTATTTATTTTTTTTAAATATCCTTTAAAACTTTAATTTTAATTGGTTGATTTTCAAAAGAAATTTGTTTCGTTGTTTACTCATTTGTGATTATTTTTCATTTATGTTTTATTTATTGTTGAAAATTTGTTGTTTCGTTCTTTGTTTATTGAAATTCTGAACCATCGCATGGTTCGCGGCTTTCATCCATCGCACAAAAAGGCAACTGACAAAAAGGCACAATTTGAGAGAAATGTCCATTAATTTGCTCCTAAAGGGAAGCCATAAATCAAACATAGGCTAATGCCTCAAAAGGTACATTATGTAATCCATGTCGAAATACATTGAGAATCATCTCATGCTATGAGTACATCGTAGACTGAATAAAATCAGATACATGTCATGTTGTTAAAGAAAAGTGAACCCTCTGTACTAGGTATGTTGAGCTCTTGATCAAGCAGACCTTCTAAGTCATGCTCTAGGATAAGAGTTCCCTTCGCATGTACTTAGAGGTACAACCTTCTCATAGCTCGTACGGAAATAACTCCTCCAATTCTGGGTCCTGCTTGAATCCATACGGTATTTTACTGTTGTCCATTCTACGGAAGGTTACAGACACCCTATGGTGTCGCACTCTTGGAATGCAGTGCTTGGCAATGTCTGCACCATTACCCTTCAGGACAAGTATTGAACCAACTGGAAGAGGAATCTCCATAGCTCCTCTGAATTTGCCAGGGCCGACTATATCAATTTATTTTCCAAATAGAATATTGCTTTTACTCAAAAACGAGACCATGCAGAAAGATCTCACAAAATCATGATGATTGATGTGTGGGGGAATGCAGTCACCTTCTTCATAAATGTTAATGATGCAACTGTTGGGAATGCAAGTAGCAGGTAGAATATTCCACTTGACCATTCTCTTGATCATCCATTTTATCATTGGTGGTAATGGATCCACTTGGTCGTATCTGAGGATCCCAGGCGGATTCCCCTGTCTGTCGTTCGTGAAGTTGTATCAACAGCCGCATTGATGGTGATTCTTCCTTTTCCCCTCATCCATTTCTTCGGCTTGGAATATGTCCTCTCCATGAGAACGCCCGCTCGGCTTCTGTCTCTTAAATCGAAGATGCAGTCCAGAATACTCTTTTCATCAGTCTCGGAGAAAACCATGGTGTATAGCTCCAGGCCTTCCAATTTGTTGATGAACTTCCTCTGAACCTCTTCATAGAACTCGAATTCTCTTTTATTTACTCTGCTTATCTTGTAGTATTCTACCATACCAGGGGTTGGCAGCTACCGCGAGCGTTCCTTCCTTCGGGCCTCGGCGGAAACCTAAACTGGTGTTGGTCGATCTGGAACATGAGATTCGGCCTCTAGTGGGATGTATGACCATGGGCTCCATGATGCATGTTGATCCGTCCCCAGTGGGACACATTGTTCATCTGTCGTGAAGTCTGGAGTCTGAGACTCATTGGTGCTTGAAGTGTATTTTTTTAATATATTGAAACGTTGTAGATGTAGAACATTGCAATTCGGGCATTCTCCAAATGCACCCGTAACTGATGTCCCAGCGGTACCTCAACGTTGCATGTTGGGCAACCCTTGCATAAGATATCTGGAACTGGGAGCGCATCTGATTCTGTCACAAATTGTGACTCTTCATCTATAATGGTCAGGCTGGCAGAAGTTTCTCTCAGATCTCGGTCGTAAATTAAATATGTCCCTCAGGAAACAGGAAAGGGGGTAAGAAAATTGTTCACGTCTCTCTGGCGTTTGCGTTCCTGTCGCAGGAAGGATCTCTGCTTCTTTTGGCTTGCATTTCTGCGTTGCGTCCTGCAGAGCGGAGTATTCAGTAATCAGGTAATCATTCAATATGGGCGGCTATCAGGTCCCTTGTTGGAGTAGCTACCATGGAGGCCAGACGGCTGGGCCCCTCCATCAGATCTTGTTCTACTCTCACGTTTTTACTTTGCGTGATACATCGTCTTGAGTGGTTACCCTCAACAGTGAAGGCAGTCCCTCCTTTTCTTTACTGCTGAGTACGTCCATTAGAGGACCCTCGTAGTCCATATCAACTTGGTTGAAATCTACGTTGAAATCTATGACACCTCTTTGTGGCACCAACTCTTCATTCAGTGCGAGGTTCCAGCCGTCCTGTAAGGCAAATATCAGTCTCTGTCCTGACATTTTTCTGCATACGACAGGAAAAATGTCAGTGGGCCGAAGCTTGGCACGAACAAGAACAAAACAAAGTATTTATTAAAGTAAATTTTAGTTTGTTTTGGTGAAGAGGATTATTCATTTTATGTGTGAGTTTCGTTTAATTTAGTAGAATATTTAAATTTAAAAGCAGAAAAGAGAGCGTGTGAAGTTCAAAATTCTTTTCAAAATTTTCATTATAATGGGTTAATTACAAAATTTGGACCCGATCATGGACATTTGGCCACATAGATAACTCTAAAACAATCAAAGTTTCAAAGTTTCAAAGAAAGCAGAGGCAAGCGACATTGAGCAGCATCAGGTTGTGTAATAGGTTTTCAGGTATCGTCCATTTATCGGTAACATGGGTCTTTTGCCTCGGAAGTCCACTAACTGGTAGGCTCCTCCTGTGTAGACCTTTTCAACGACAAATGGTCCCTCCCAAGTTGGCTCAAATTTTTCACCTATTTTGCGGCATGCAAGAATAGGTCTTTTGAGCACAAGCACGAGGTCACCAACTTTGAATGTCTTTGGGCGGACCAATTTGTCATGGGCTTGTACCATCTTTGCCTGGCAGAGCTCCAAATATTGTTGTGCTTCTAGTCGTTTTCCCTCGAGACTCTCCAGTTCTTCAAGTCTGAGTTTTGCACTTTCTTCCGTTGTGAGTTGGTTGGCAACGGCGACTCTGAGAGATGGTGTCTGACTTTCTAGCGATAGCACGGCCTCAGCTCCGTACACGAGCATATAGGGTGTACACCGATTGGGAGTCCTGAAAGTCATCCGGTAGGCCCACAAGACTTTTAATAGTTTTTTGTGCCAATCCCTTTTGTTTTCATCCAGTGTCTTCTTTAAAATCTGTATCAATGCCTTTTTGAAAGCCTCAGCCAGACTAGTTGCTCTGGGATAGTAAATTGTAGAGTATCTCCAATCTATCCCATGTCTTCTGATGAAGTTGTTGATCTTTGTACTTTTGAAAGCTATCCCATTGTCAGAGATTATTCTTTGCGGTACTCCAAAATGGTAGACGATTTGGCTTTTGAAAAATTGAAGGACGTGTTGTGTCGTAACCTCATGTAACTGTAATGCCTCTGCCCATTTGGAGAAGTAATCTGTAGTGGTGTATAAACCTGTGTCCTTTAGAAGATGGAGGGTCTATAGGACTTATTATGTCTGTGCCTCAACACTCGAATGACCATGAGGCAACCGTTGGGTGTAGCACATTTGGAGGCTGGTGTAAGACCACCCCATGCACTTGCATTGGTGACATCTTCTGGTTGTATCCATGCAATCGAACATCATTGCTGGCCAATAATACCCGAGTCTTTTGATCTTCATCTTCATTTTTGGCCCTGACTAGTGAGCGCCACACAATCTGGCATGTACTTCTTTGACAATATTCGGTGCTTCGGCTCTACTCAAACACTGTAGCCACATCTGGTCGGATGATCTTCTGTAGAGAACATTTCCCACCAGGGCGTAAGACATGACCCTTCTTACGATGTGGTGCGCCTCAACTTGTCTTCTGACAGCTTTCCAGTATGCAAATATTCTATTAACGGCTTGCGCCAATCTTTGTTGATGTCTGCAACTGTATTTATTGTTTCTTATTTTCTAAGCTTGTGTAGAGTCTCCAAGTCATTCCGAGACAAGACTCGTCTTCCTTGTACTGTGACTTCAATGGAATCCTCCGAGGGACAAGCTATTTCCTTAATAAGTATTGCTAGAGCGTCGGCATGGGCATTATCTTCCCGAGGAATTTGGTAAAAAGTCACCTCAGGAATCTGCTCCAGAATCTTCATCGTGTACCGATGGTATTCTTCTAATCTTGGTTTCAGAATTTTGTATTGCTGGCGACTTGCTGGATCACAAGTTGAGAGTCGCCATAAATGGCAATGTTTGTTATATCCATTGAGATTGCCAATCCCAATCCGGTGATTAAAGCTTCATATTCTGCTTCATTGTTGGTGCACGGCTCGGTCAGGTGGTATGAGAACCTCAACATACCCTTATCTTGCGTAATAAAGATCAAACCGATCCGTGATTTGCCTGGTATAACCGTGCCTGAGCCTTTATCTTTTCTGGCTGATAAAGCACCATCAAAGTACATTTCCCAACGATGCGCACTAGAAAATTCCATCTATAGTATTTGCTCTTCTGGTAACTCATCATTGAGGGAGTACCCAGCTGGCAATGGGTGTGCAGTGGGTGTGCAGCGCTGGCAATGGGTGTGCAGCGAGAAAATCTGCTAGTATATGTCCCTTGATAGCACGGAGGGGAACAAAAGTTATATCAAATTGCAATAAGATCATTGAATATCTTGCTAAACGTCCAGAGAGTTGGTATGATCATCAAATATTGCAATGGATTAACTTTCGAGATTAGGGTGATCTTATGAGAAAGCATGTAATGTATAAGCTTTTGGGCGGCAAAAATTAACATCAGATAATGCTTCTCAATAGGTGGATACCTTATCTCTGTTGGTATTAGACGACGACTCAAGTAGTAGAGTGCATTTTCTTTACCCTCTTCATTGACTTGGGCTAAGAGGGCTCCGAGAGAGTCATCCAAAGCCACGGTATAAAGTATCAACAATTTCCTTGGGATAGGGGCTGCCAAAACAGGGGGTGTCATTAAATATTATTTAACATCCTCAAAGGCCCGCTGGCATTTCTTATCCCAAATAAATTTCGCATCCTTTTTAATTAATGCCGAGAAAGGCTGACACCTATTTGAGAGATTAGAAATAAAGCATCTTAGATATGCCAACTTCCCTTGGAAGGAACGTAGTTGTTTCAAGGTTTTAGGAAGAGGCATTTCCAAGATAACTTTAATCTTATCCGGGTCGATCTCGATTCTCCAATGACGAATAACGAATCCTAGAAATTTCCTGGAGGTAAAGTCAAAGGTGCACTTTAAGGGATTCATTTTAAGCTCATATCGTCATAACCGTTCAAAAACGATCCTCAAATCGTACAAATGGTCTATCTTTCATTTATTTTTGATGACCAAATCATCTATGTAGCATTCTACTTGGTTGTGAATGAGGACGTCAAAAATCTTCATCATTGTGCGCTGATATGTTGCTCCGGCGTTCTTTAGGCCAAAAGGCATCATTGTGTAGCAAAAAATTTCAATCGGTATTCTGAAAGTTGTAAGTGATGCATCCTCAGGAGCCATCTTGATTTGTTTGTGTCCCGATGATCCATCCATGAAGGAGAAAATTTCATGTGTTGAAGCGAGATCCACCATCATCTCTGGTATAGGTAGTGGAAACTCGTCCTTTGGACATGCCTTGTTCAAATCTCTGAAGTCGACACAAACACGGATCTATCCATTTTTCTTCTTAACAGGTACAATATTGGCCAACCATATGGGATACTGCTCCTCTTTCACAAAGTTGGCATCTATCAACTTCTTCACCTCGGTGATGACTTATTGCTCTATCTCGAGATGCATTCTCCTAGGAGCCTGTTTTACTGGGGTTATATTCTTGTCCACCCCAAGTTTATGGATTGCAACCTCTGTTGACAGTCCTGGCATTTCATCTTAGCTCCATGCGAAGCAATCTTTGAATTTTGTTAATAGTTTGACCAATTCTGCAGATTCTTCGTCATCAAGTAGAGAACATATAAATGTAGGTCGGGGTCGTTCTTCAGTCCCGAGG
This sequence comes from Phalaenopsis equestris, assembly GCF_001263595.1. Classification (NCBI taxonomy): domain Eukaryota; kingdom Viridiplantae; phylum Streptophyta; class Magnoliopsida; order Asparagales; family Orchidaceae; genus Phalaenopsis; species Phalaenopsis equestris. The sequence goes on along the minus strand of NW_018251282.1, from coordinate 95,980 downwards.
TTAATCTCTTTCAATTCATCGATAGTAGATTTAATTTTCTCATCAAATTATGGCGGAGCATCTTCTATTGGTTGATCAGTAGAGTCATCCTTTACATCGAGGCAATCCTCTTCCGACTCACTAATGACAACCATGCAAAATTCAGCATCATCGACTGGTCCAACTGTACCAAATCTGAGACCTTCTTTTGAATTGGGAGTTCAACTTTTAGCATTCCATAATTTTTCAAAAAGTTGAAATTTATCTTTTAGCATTTGTTTTGGTAAGTGTCCCTGTTGAATTAAATTTTGAACACAAGGCGAGAAGTAACCAAAAGGCAATTTCATTAATTCATTAGAATCAACATCCAAATTTACATATTTTTCAAGCTCGGTAAAGGTAGAAGCACAGTACAATTTGATCGGTTTTGAACCAACACTACGGACTTCCTAGACCTCTAAACTCTAGACCTTTTGAGGGAGAATCGGAGTAAGGGTCATAGTATTCACATAGTGGTTTATCTGATCATACATTGTTTCATATTCATTCTTCTTTGTATCTTCTAGAGATATCTCGTACTTAGGTCTCTTCTGCTTTATCATCCTTATCTCATCTTCAGAACTGTCTTCATCATCAATGTTGATGGTTTGCCTAGTCCGTTCAACAATTAAATTGATCTTTCCTCGTCCTCATCCCTGGCCTCGACCTTAGGTGCGTGAACTAGAAAAACCTCCACCAACTCGTTGTAAGGGAGTGGTAATAGGTTGTTGAAGTGGAGTTGTTTGTCTTCCTCTTTGTGATTCCTCTGAATCTTCATTTCTATTTGTCAAAATCTCACGCGAGAAGACAGTCTTCTTTGGAGGCGCGTAGTAGGCAACATCTTCATGGATACCAACTTTATACACTGAAAATGATTGTAGATCTCCCTTAATGCAATTCTCTTGACCATCTTTGCGGTATTTGATGCACTGGTGTAGAGATGATGGAACCATATTGTGCTCATGAATCCATGCTCGACCCAATAGAGCGTTAAAAGAGGTCTCGAACTTCATAAGTAATGTAATTGATTCGAGGGCTCTTTCTCCCTTTTGGTTGAATCCTCTTAACATCATCTTATCGGTCGTAAGCTCTTGAGCTTCAATATCCAAATAGGCCAATGTCTGTAGGCTCATCAAGTTAAGAGATGCTCCAAGATCCACTAAAACTCTGGACAACCCAAAACTGTCGTTGTTGACGGAGATGTAGACTGGACAATGTAGAGCAAACGGTTGTGGTCGGCTGTACCGAGCAGCAAGTCTTCATCTGTGAAGGTTACCCCAGGCTGTTCTTTCAATGAGAAAACTTCATCCGAGGAAATGCTGTCCAATTGAGCTAAGCAAATTTCTGGGTCAAGCAAAATTGTAACCAGAGACTCTCTCATCTCCTTTGACAGGATTAGAGCGTTGTAGATGCTTAGTCGGGCAGGCAACTTCCTAAGATGAGCTAGCACGTTGTAGTCTACATTGTATGATCCTCCAATTTTATCTTAATCATGTGGTTCTTCCATTGGTGGAGGTGGGGGTATCTCTTCTCAAGTCATTATCTATTTTCCTTTGTTTGTTGGAGCTGTTCTTGGTGGTAACACTTTTTCGCTCCTTAAGTTAACTTCTGTGATTTCTTCTTCTTGAGATATCATTGTTGAATTTTCCAGTGTCTTTTTCTCTTCGTCAGAAAGATCTAAGTTCATGGCAAGTGGTGTACCATGATGTTTGAGAACTGGCTCCTCGTTATCGGTGCTGTCGTAAGCAGTATTATTGATGCCTTCTTTAGACTTGACAACGAGCTCATCGGACTCGAGTAAAATTTCAGGATCATTTTGGGGATCGTGATCGAAGCTAGCTTGGCATAATCAGTTAAGTTATCACCAGAAACAGTTAAAACGTACCAAAATCACAATTATTATATTCATAAGACCCCGGAGGGACAAAAAGACAATCATACAAAGTCAAGGGTTCGAGGATTTTCTTCCGGTTCGAGGATTTTCTCAATCTAGTAGAGGCAGCCCCTA
>NW_018251282.1:84005-93944 GCF_001263595.1 Phalaenopsis equestris | reverse complement strand
GTGGGGGGGGCGGCCCCTTCCCCCCCCCCCCCCCCCATGCTATCAATCCTGACAGTGATGCTTTTCTTCTTCTTGCTCTTTGTCTTTAACGATGACGGATCTCCTGGCGAAATCTTCATCTCGGGCTCGGTATGTTGCGGTCCCTGAATAGAGGCTTGTTTTGATGCAGACTGGATCTTGTTCAGTATCTTCTTGGACGATCTACTCCATACCTAATTCCATTCTTCTTTGGTATTTGTTGAAGCTTGCTTCCATGAATCCTGTATGTGATTAAGGACCCTCTTGAGTTCATCCCAAGTTGTACTCCATCCATCTACTTTGGCATACGGATCAATTAAGGATATTGACTTAGCTGAAATCATATTTATGGAACCTTTTTTAGGTTCTTTCAAATACTCCTTCGAGATGGTTATATTCTCTTCCTTGAGGTTCTTCTCAAGTCAATCCTTAAAGACGAAACATTTGTCTATAGTGTGCCCGAGCAACCGGTGGTATGAGCAATTATTTGGCTCATTCTTGGTATGGGCAATAATTTGGTTCATTCTTCTTATCCACCTCTTCGGGCTTCTTTGGATCCAGTAGTTTGAATTATGGTTTCTTCATCAGGCTTTTGAATATTTTAGGTACAGCTTCATCCTTGAAGGAATACACAACTTTCTGTCGCTCTAATAGGGATATTCTGTTACCCATTTTTTGAGGTGATCCCTCCTGAGGCGGCCGTTGGTTGGATTGACTGCTCTGTTTCTGAGAGTTCTATGACAAAGACTGGCAATGTTCTTCTGCATATATCTTTATCGGCTACTTTCCTTTGTCGACAGTCGCGACTACTCGTAATTTCTTTTCGAACACTCTGGTCACCTTAGCCTTTTTCATGTGGTTTCATGTGCTTCATTTCTTCTTGAATACTGCTGGCTTTACTGAGTAGCTTCTCGAAGGATTTGATGGTGAGTCCCTTAAGCATGAAAGCTACTGGCCCATGAATGCTCTTGAGTAGAATCTCAATCGTTTGATGTTTCTATAGCTGAGGTTCACTTTTCATGCTAAGGTTTCTCCAGCTCAAAATATAGTCTGCCAAAGTTTCGCTGGGCTTTTGCTTCTCCATCATGGGCTCTCTGATAGACACATGATGTTGCGCCACGACAAATCTTTTCACAAACAACTGTTCCAACTCAAAAAATGTTTAGCTGACCCGTTGGGCAAGTCAGCGTACCAGTCGAAAGCAATTCCTGACAAGTTGCTGACAAACTGTTGGCAGAGTAAAGCTTCATTATTCCTCGTGTTGCCACAACTAGCTCGAAAATGTGCTATATGTTGTCTAGGATTTCCAGTCCCATCAAATATCTTGAAGTTTGGGGCCACAAAACCCTTGGGGAAAGGTACGGCATCGAACTCCTCCGGGTAAGGTCTACCCTTTAAAATTGATGCACTGCTCTTGGATTGGGTTAAGGCATCCCACACTTGTTCAACCATTTGCTTGAATTTCTTTTCTCGCATGGCACCTGATGCTGGATTGTGTATGATTTCTGGCTGATTAATCTAGGGAGAAGCCAGTCTTGGTGCTTGTGATTGCCCCTGAAGGGTGGTCATGGCGGTCATAGCTGCAGTCATCTCTTCTACTCTTTTCTCCAGTAGACTGACTTGCTCATCCCTTAGGAGGATAAACCTACGCAGCTCATCTACGACGTTCTCTTCGGTGTGTGATTGAGCCTCGCGCGCAGATGTGGTAGCTCTTGTTTCGATCACATGGACATCCATGAAATCCTCCTCCAGGTAATCATTGTAATCAAACTCTTCATTATCACTATCGACGAAAACTCCGTGCTCTCTTAAAAACTCAAAAATCTCAATCCTGAGTACCTCAACTTTTTCCTCAATTATTGATTCTTTGATTACTTTAAGATCTGAAGGACCTTAGTGGATATCCTCTACTTGTTCCTCCATCTCGCTGGCTATTATTACAACAATGTCAGATATTTCAGGCACTGGTTTTACTTGCTGTCCCGCAGGCTCACTGAATTGTATCGGTGCAACGACCTTGGGTACCCATACCCTCTTCTTTTTTGACAATGATGTCTCAGGATGGGGCGCCTTAGTAGAAACATCGGTATGTCAAGGGAAAGTATGCTCCCCGTGGTGTAGACTGGCTACAGTGTTAGGTAATCGCTTTGTCTTTATCTCTGGGATTGCAAGAATGACGGGTAAGATCTTCGGACCCAGTCTCGACTGAATCGGTCGATGGTCTGTGGTCCTGGTGGCAGTATGATCAGTAGTAATCACTGCGGTTTTGACTCTGTTCCCTAAGCGGAGCCAACAGGAATGCGATTAGGCGGTGCTCCAATTGTCTTACAGGATTGTCTGGCGGATTTGACGCCTTTCAATGCAAGGGGAAATTGCATCTCCTACTTGTTTAAGTAACTCGCTAACCGAACATCCTTCTTTGGTAGCAAGCCTTCTAAAAACTGCACTGACTCGAGTGATAGGAGTGAACTTCTTTCTCTCCTCACTCTATCCATGAAGTGATGATAATGAGGCAGCAATCCTCCAGATACTCTCATATCCATCAGTATCTGTCAAAGGATGGAATCTACTCCCTCGCAGGAGTGGATAAATTTCCGATAGCACTTCTTCATCTTGATGAGGCTCCTCGTCAACGGGTGTCTCTTTGAGAGCCTGGGCTTTAATGGCCCTCCAAACTCTTCTATTACGGTTCCTCCTTTGAGTTCGGGTCAGTGGTACAATCCTTGAACTTGATCCGATTTCTAACACGGGTAGTGGGATAGTTAATCCTTCAGTCAGATCCTCAATAATCATCACTTCTTTCCCCTTAGCAGCAGCGGGGATAGCAGGTTTGACGGGTGTCGCGACGACAGTAGTAATAGCCTTTTTGCAAGCAGGGAAGTCTTGAAGGCAGTTCAAACCAAATTCTGTATATGGTTCTTATATTTTTGAAGCAGCGATCTTCATTACCACAAATGGGGCTTTCCCGAGGATGACCTCGAGATCTTCAAATCCAGCTCTGAACTTGATGGTGGGAGCGACGTTACGGGTGCTACGGTCCTTTGGCAGGTTGCAAGAAAAGGTCAGGTTGGGTTGGCCATTGCAGTGGACTTTAAAACAGAAAGTTTTAGGGTTAGCTATATGGCCAAAAACCTCGTGATCTTTAGTGCAAGCACTGAAAATAGTGGTTGATCTGTAGACTGGGCGGGTCTTAATTTATGGCTATTGTTAACATCTTTGTTTAAAAAAGTGAAAAGTTTAATTAATATAATAAAATTTCAAAGTGTGCGGAGCACAACACGATTTGGTTTATTGGGTTTAATGTGCGGAATAGCAAATCAAATTTGGAAGGGAGATGTGAAATATTTTAGGACTCAGTGCGGGACCCAATTAGTGGAAGAAAATGCCTAGGTGGAATTAGTCCACTGACACACCTATTGGGGATCCGACCCCATATAAAAATTTAAAGAGTCAAAATAAAAATTTAAAGAGTCCTTAATGGCCTTTTGAACCCCTCTGTTCAAAGATGGTTGAACAGCTAGTCCTAAAGTCCAAGGAGTTAGTTGTACTTTTCCAAGATAGAAATGGGTAAAGTAAGCCAACACAAGAAGGGTAATTTGGTCCAAGAGGGACATGAACACATTACCGATGTGTGAAAATAATATTTCTTGATTTGCATGGAGAGAAAAGCTTGTCCCGAGCGAAGTCACCAGAAGCTGTCGGCACTATTTCGGGCGTTTGTGGGGAGTTGCCCGTAAGAAGCTGTCGGTCGCCAGAATCAAAATCCCGTCACCCCCTTCGAAAGAACGTTGAAGTATGAAATCAAACCGACCCCATATTTTTATAGTTTCAAATAAAAGAGCACTGTACCTCAAACCATGTATCTATCCCGAAGGATAAACACAAGACTAGAGGATGAGGCTCGATCAAATAAACTAAGGAAAGTATGACGTCTGTTTGGTCTGCAAAACCTTTATATTTGCCGACAAGTTCCCCTATTTAATATAAAGGATTAAATAGGGTTTATATTAAGCTGGGTTCGGACATGCTTCCTATAAGCTTATAGTTAATTACATCTTAAATGACCAAAGTCACTTAAGAAGACTCTCGATAAAAATCAGGAAATATTATCTTCAAGGAATTTCAAAGGGTACAACTCTTCAATGAGATCAAACGTGGAGGTGTGAAAGGGGATTGGTTCAAATTTGGAACATTTTATTGTAGAATCCAAAGGAGGAAGAACTAGGGGATATCATGGATCCTAGAGGAGAACCTCGTTGACTTCCCAAGCTATCCTAATGTTTGGTTTAAATTTAGAGGAGAAAAATTTAAGTGTTTCATCCTGCCAATTTTATTAATTAGGGCTTACATTCGTGTGAAATGATCACACAAATAGTCTGGAATATGTGAGGATTTAGGTCGTGACAAACGACAACCTCGAAATCCTAAGACGAGTTAGGGCTTATATTGTATAGCAGGGCTATGCAAAGGCCTAAAGATAAGGTGAAGATTTACATTGCATAAGCAAGAAACCTCGAAGTCTTATGTCTTTGTTGTTTAAGTCTAAGGAAGGAAGATTGGTTTAGTTGGGGAAGACAGATTTTGTTGTTGAAGATGGTCGTGCTGCCTACCATGCTAGCTCCAAACTCCTCACCGCGACGAGTTTGAGTTTTCTAGTGTGTCAAGTTATAATGTCATATCAAGTGGCCTTATGGTTGAAGTTCTTTAAATTTTATGGGAGCATATTAAAGTTGATTAGAGCGACACCGGTTAGGATCCTACGGTTCCCTCGTTCCGGCACCACAACTTTCTTTGGATTCACTTAGTCCAAATGAACTTACTAAAGTCAACTTAATGAGTTCCATGATTTTATTTGGACCGTGGGAAGCCTCTTTAGCAACCTTAGGTTACCTCCTCCGAGGGATCCTCACTTATCTGATAGAGACATCTTAATTTAGTTGCCATTGTTGTTTTGTGTTGTTTGTGATTAAATTTTGAGTTGTTTTATAAAATTAAATTTTGAGTTGTTTTATATTTTGAATGTTGTGGTGGTGGATTTTATCTTTGTTGATTTTAGTTTTGGTTAACATGCAAGTTTATGTTGTTTTCATACATGTAGGTAAATTCAAGTATGAAAAGAAATAACATAAGCATAAAGCATGTAAGGAAAAGGCACAAGAAAGAGGGTACTAGAAACTGTAAAAGCGTTCCTGGCGAGCCTTCTTGTTCCACCATCTGAAACTTAAAAATGCATGTGAGGGCATTTAGGAAAAGTAAAGTTCTGGTGGTTTTCCTAACTCTATGTTGTATTTTGGTGAGTTCTTAAAAGTTTTTTTAATAATGATTTCATTGAGCAAATTATATTAAGTTTAATAGACCTCAGAGGTATACAATAAGGTATCCAACAAGTCAACAAGTTAGGAGGATGAAGCAGGTCCATGCCTCCCTCTCACCAACTGTTGAAAAGCCTCGAGTTCATTTAAACTTATTTGTTGCTTAATGGTTCATCCTGTGAATACTTCTAATGCTCAGTGAACATTGATATCTTAATTATCCCTAAAAAAGGGATAGATATCATTTATCATTTAATTTGAAAATTTGAATTTCCTTAAAGGGCAAGTTGGTGTAACCTGAACACTTAGCCAATTTTTAATTTAAGCTTAGTGGTGTTTCAAGAATGTTTGATTATGTTATGTTTATTTTTCTAATCCTCATTTAGTCAATTTTGATTTGGCCTAAGTCACCACTAAGCCATTAAGACTTAAATCAGTGTCTTAATTAGTTTTGAAAAGGTTAAGCTTTAAGTGGTCATGATTCATAACTTGAAAATCAAAATAAGGGTATTAGATCAATTAATTATTGACTTCAAAAGTCATACCCCTAAGTCCAAGATTGTTTAATTTTAATAAACTTCCAAATTTTAATAAATTAGAAATTTATTAACTTAATTAAGAAAGTGAGATTGATTTCTACAAATTAACCCCTTGTGTTTCAAAGATCAAATAAATTGATTAAGATCAGAGGTTGCCCAAAGATCAAATAAACTAATTTTGAATGTTAATTAGGGCTAAATTTTTAAAATTACACATTTGCCCCTAAGGTTCTAACACTTCATAATTTATCAAATTCAATTCAAATGACTTTGAAATTTTTATCCTACCTGATTCATGGGTCAATTAAGACATCAGAGGAGAAAATGTGATTTTTGAGAATTTAATTTAATTTATATAATTACTTTTATGCAAAAATAGGATTTTCCAAAGAAAATTTCTAACTTGACCAACATAAATTCTAATAATTTGAAATTTTTACTAGAGTTATACCTAGACCAGAGAAGTCAGAGAAGCCTTTGGACCAAATTTCATGATTTTTTGAATTCTCTGTGATTTATCAGAATTATTTTAAGTTATGGGTTATTTAATAAAAATAAAATATTTTAAAAGATTAAAATTAAGTTTTGTATTTTTAAAAATCTCCCTGAGTTTAAAGAACCCAAAGAGAAAATTTCATATTTTTTGATTTTTCTTGTTTTTTGATTTTTTTTATTTATTGGAATTATTTTAGTGAAAAACTCATTTTTAGCCTTTAAAAATTATTTTTAAGCTTTGAGATTCAATATCTTTATTTAGAAAATCAGGAAAAATATTCTAATTGTTCCTAAGTGATTAGGAAGCAATTTAGAATATTTCCATGAATTTTATTATTTTTGTATTTTTTTATGAATTTTTTAAATATTTAAAATAGGCTAAAAATCAAGTTTTTATTCTAAATATTATTTTATTTTTATAAAATAACCCTGATCACAGAGAACTCAAAAAACTATGTTTCATAATTTTTTGAGTTATATTTTGATTTTCAAAAATCATTTAAGTTTCAAAAGTGGTATTTATCTTTTAAAATCAACTTAAGTTATCAAATGAACTCAAAATTTTCTGAAATTTTTATAGTGAGTTCTCTAGATCATAAACCACAGTGGAGATCAAAAATCAAGTCATTACATGTTTATATCTTCCAAAATTAATTATTTTAGTGATTTAGTATTTGTAAAAAAATCAAGTGTATTGTAAATGACTTGACCCATGAAATCATTACCAAAAGCTTCTCTGGTCATGGTGGACCTTCCAAAATTTTTTTAGAATTTTCTATTCAATATGTTAATTTTCATGATTATTTTAAGGAAATAATGTGCAAGAACTTGAAAAATATGGATCTTTGTAGAGGAACCTCCTCTTATTTTGGAAAAATCAAAGGATGTTTCCCTTAATAGAGGCTACAACATGCCAAAATTTCAAGCCAAGGTGATCTATCAATCTGCATGGGGAATAAAATGATCCCAAACAGTGTTTAATTAATTAAAAAAAAAATATGCATCAAATGGACTTGAAATTTATTTCACATTGTTCTCCTTTGTCCACTGAGCAGGAGGGTATTTTTATTTTATTTTTGTGATTTTTCTACACAAAGTTATGGATTTTCTATGGTAGAGGTATTTAAATAAATAGAAATAGCCCTATTTTTCTACTTATCCACGCGACGCCATGTAGATCCAAGGCAGCGACGCCATGTCAACCTATGGCGACTCCGAAACTCCACGCGGCGCACTCCTATTTGACGTTGCCGTCTACGCGTTCGTGCTAGCAGCCACGTGTCCCGCTGTTTATGTAAAGAAGCGTTGTCTGGCTTCATCTTGGCCATCCATTTGATACACGTGCGATCGGACGGTTCGGACGGTGCGTGGTCATCGTCCTCAATGGCTTAGGCCGAGAGCCGTCCACCTTCAAGGCTTATGATCTCTCTCATTTCTCAACCGAATTAAGTATTTTTTTTTTCAAACTGCTAGTCTTAGTAAGAAGAACACATCCATACGATTAATGTGTCATGAAATCAAGCCCAAGTAAATGGAGAATCAAAAAAAGGCTCGGGAGGAGGTGAGGTTTTATACCTTTGGTCTGAGAATTGAAGTTTCGATCAGAGGGTCTTGGCACATTCGCTGGGGTCCAAGGAGGATAGGGATTGAGTCCCTGGTCTTGGTGTGAGGCCTAGGTATGAATTCGACCAAGTTTGAATTCGGGTGTTGGTCTAGAGCTATGGTACAGGCTGTGTGGAAGGGGGATTTTATGGGGCTTTGGCTTCTTTAACTATTGTGAAGGTGTGGGTGAAGTTAATTTGGGTTTGGTGGACTGTGAAGGTGTATTGGGTTCTGTCTTGGTTTTTGGCAAGGTTCCAAGTTCAAAATTCAGCTTCGTCAATGGGAATTGGTAAGGAAGTATGGTTGGAATGCACTGAGGGGCTCTTAGGGAAGCTATGTGCGAAGTTTAGAAAGGCCTCACTAAGGTAATTTCAGCACACCTCCCAATGCCGTGGAGGTGAGTTTTTATAAAATTGACCATGGGAGTGGCTCTCAGGGCATAAGCTTGGGTGCATTGTGGTGCTTAGGTGGAGGACAGAGAAGCTCCATCAATTGGTTTGGCTGAGCTGGCCTCTAGGCATGATTTGAGTAAAGCCCCATGGGGATGGCTCTGGTTTTGAGCTTTTTCGGCCCCTAGGCTGGTCGGCCGGCCAGGGGGAGGTGTCTAGGAGCAAATGGAACCCAGGAGAATATGTCACAACAATTTAGTGCAATAATAGCTAAATAATAGTTAGTGCAATAATAGCTAATTTTGGTAAGGATATCTTAAGCACATGCATTTTTGGAAATAATATCCCTTGATTTGGGGGACCTTTGGTCCATGGCTTGATTTAGGTGGTTTCATGGTGCTTAGACTGCTCACTAAGTCAAACTAATGGCTGTGATGGAGTTAATTTGGTGAGTTAATTTGTGATGGAGTTAATTTGGTGACTTTAGGATGGTTAGGTCACATTTAGTGCATGAGTCCAAATGGGTGCAAATGACCAAGTCTTGGGTTTGGTCAAGGCTAGCTATGTCAATTGGCCCAATTAATTTCTTAACTTGGTGTAGATGATCATAAGGAACAACTTTAGTGAAGGATGGAAGTGGTTTTGAGCTCAATTGAAGGATCAATTTGAGGGAATTTTGATTTTAATCAATTTGGTCATGTTGCGTTAAGCTTGGGTCTAGCTTGGGTTAGCTTTGGGTTAAGTCCAAATTGATTATTGTAAATGGTCAATAGAGACCCCATGAAGAGTTTTTCAACATGAATTGGATGCCAATTTTGGGGTTAAGGCAATCAATTGGGTAAAATTTGGGGCTTAGCCAATTTGGGGCTAAATTTAGGAATTTTGGATTTAGGCCAAAATCAAATGGATTTGAGGCTACACCAAGGACAAATGATGGTTGATTTTGGTTTATAGTAATTTTATCAAGATTTCTAAATATTAATTGGGGCCAATTAACTAGGCTATGGGTTCAATTTGATGAGGTTAGGTCATATGATCAAAATTGGGGTTTTGACCTTTTGACCTAAATTTTGACCTAAATCAAAATTGGGCTCAAATCATTGGCCAATTAGGCTTGGATTTGGTTTAGTTTGGTCAAATAAAAAGTGGTAATTTGATCATATCAAAAGTGAATTTGAGTTTAGGATTGGAATTGGGGTCAATTGGGATCAAATTGATGGACATTTGAGTTGGATTTGCAGAAATTTTGATCTTTAAAGGCAAATTTGGGGGTTTTGGTTAAAGATGGTCAAATTCACCAAATCGGGTCATGTGGTAGTTGAGAGAAATGAAATTGGGAATATTTGAGATTTATTGAGATTTTCTGGGAAATTTTGAAATTTTTGCGATTTTTGGGCTATGGAGGGTATCTTGGTAATTTGGGGGTGTTTTAAGGGCAAAAGGCCAAGATGGGTATTTTGCAAAAGGCCAAGAACCAACCATCACCAACAAGTCATGGACTAATGGAAACCCCATTTTGGGTCCTCTACATAGTGGTCTTAGCCAAATCATAGCCCTAGGGCTAGTAGGTTTAGGGGACCATCT
>NW_018251282.1:78965-83967 GCF_001263595.1 Phalaenopsis equestris | reverse complement strand
AAAAGATCAAGGGACCTAGGCTAGAAATTTGAGTTTAGGGTTGTGAGTGATTGTGAGTGTAGATGAGTGTAGTGAGTGCCTTAGCTCTAGACCAACGGTCAACCCTAAGGTCCAGGTCCAGCAGTCCTAAGGGTTGCTCATCTTGAGTTTCCCCATGAGTGACCCCACCTACTAAGTATTTAGAGGTTGAGACCAACATGTGGAACTTCAAGTTGAGTAGAGAAGAGTTTGGAATTTCTAGTGGTGAGGGTGCCTTTTCTAGTTTTCTAAGAATAGTCAATAGGAAAGTCCTATGGCTAGACCTTAGGCTACTAAAGAAGAAAAAAACCAAACCTCAACCAAAAGTGAGGTCAACATCCTTCTCAGGAGTGTTGGCCAAATTTCACTTTTTAATGCCTTTTTGCACTTTTTTTTGTTTTCTCTGAGAATTACAATATCTGGTAGAGCTTCTTTCGTAATAAAGTAGTTTGTTTTGACTCAAAATTCTCCCAAATAAAGATTCTTAGAATTTCATGATCCATTACTTGTTAAGCTTCCATCAGGCTTCCATCGGTCTAGCTGAATGGAAAAGTAAGAGATCTAAATAGTCTCTGAAACTACTAACATCTCAATGACACCAATCTAGTCATTCTTAGGTGCTCTCAAGAATTAGGTGAAACTTCATTAAAGTAAGGGATTCAGTCATCGTGACTTAGTTTGAATCCCCCAAACCATGAGGATTTGTAAATCCTAAGAAGATGCATACATGGTCTGGATTAATCTCATCCTCAGGATCTATCTTAGGTTCAACCTCAAGAATCATTAAAGTTAAGCCCAATCAAGGATCAACCGAGGGGCATGGTTCCTTCAGAACCATCTCAACGGCCTCCAAAAATTGGATTTGGAGCTTCAACAGATGTAGAGATATCTCGATCAGATAAGTAAGTTCTAACCGGTAATATCGAGGTATCACAACGAGTCATGAACTGATTGTAGAGACTAAATGCTTTGATCAGTTCAACATGACTATCAACAAGGTGATAAAAATCAACCAAGTCAAACAAAATATCCACAAAGTTGGATATAAGAGATTGATCAATCTCGCAATGATGCTTTCTCACCAAGAACAGACTAAAAGAGTCAATAAGTTCTGACAAGATGAGACACCAAATCCTAGTCAAGTTCAAGGCAGACTGACTAGATCAAATGCTAGACAAATAGAGTTATCTTAGCAACAAAATGCTCTTATCAAGAGCCTAGCCAAAAGGCAAATCAACACCAATTGAATGAAGTACTCTCAAACAGTTTGGGAGATATGTATCCCAGCTAAAACACAGATCTATCAAGACTAAAAGAGCGATCTAATCGATACAGCATGTCATGAATAAGAGATTTTGGGGTGCCCCTCAATTGGAGTATATAACATCCATACTAGCCTTGCATAATAGGTGAAAAGAGGTTGGATAAAGAACTCTTCAAAGCAAAGGCAAGTAAACCCCTCACCGTCAAATGTAGAAAGTCATTCTACATGCAGCGTCGGGATATCAAGAGGCGTGGTGGCAGGAATTTCAACATGGGTATTTGACAAAGTGGAGCGATCAAATTCTATCCTCAAATAAGGTGAGAATCGGCGGGGTGCTCCCCGGACCTCCCTTTATCAAAATAGGACAAATTTATCTTTATTGATGAAAAGGAAGCCACAACATTTTCCTTATAGCTCATGGAAAGAGTAGGCACATCAAATGTGGGCAAAATCCACTCCAATAGGATCATAGTAATACCTGACACAACTTCTGGTACATTGGCACTAAGTACCACACCAAGGGTCCCATGCAACACCTCGACGGTTCTCATGGACTACACAATAGAGAGCAACTATTTCGGCCTCATAACTATCCTGGCCTTATAATTGACCGACAGGAAAACCTCGGTCTCCTACTACGAGGGCCTATAGAACAAGATGAATAAAAAAAGTTTGCTCAGACATCTGGAAGATCCAGGCAAGGAACTTCTTTCAAGGAAGAGGATCCAGTCCTCGTAGAGTAGAAATTGCTCCAATAATCTTCTTAGCAAAGAGATTTGTAATGGATTCATTAATATGGGACGCAGATTTAGAGCAATCTAGATCCTAAGGAGGGAGAGCCCTCACAACTATCATGGTTGGGGTATAATCCACACAACCAGACAAGACAACAGAGTGATTCTTAGCCAAGAGAGTGCTAAATTTCCCATCAACTGGAACCACAACATGTAAATAGACATGTGGCTAAGTAAGCTGCAGTAATTGTAGCAATCAATTCATATTCCTCTGGATGCCCTTGCCTAATGTAGGGAAATGTAGGGATCCTTGCCTAATGTAGGGATAGGCGAGACCTCAGAGAAAACCCAGAACGATGGAGGCTGGGATGGTCGTCAAACCAGTGGAAACATTTTCTCTTAAAAAGGATGTTGCTCTTACAATCTTCTAAGTCAGAGAACACGTGGTAGCAACAAAAGCATGAACTTCAATGTGAGAATAACCTGCATCTTGGGGAAGAAACAATTCCCACATAATCCTGGCTAGAACATAGTCTACATTGCCAGAAATAGCAGAAAATGATTCTCAGTTGGCGGGATTTGAGCATCATCCCATGCCGGAACCGAAAGGAGTCATGACAGGGACATGGTCCACATTGCCAGAGGATAAAAAGGGGGATTCTCAGCCGACAGGACATAAGCATGATCCTGGGCAGGAACCAAAGAGATTTATGGTGGGGACATACCACACCGCCAAAAGATAATGCTGTAAACAGGTACTCTAGCTCTCTTAGTGCAACATCTACAGATGGACATCCTTAAAACACGGAATGACTACAAGAGAGGCCAAGAACTAAGAAAGAGCGTTGTAGCGCATCACCATATGGTACTAGCCTCTTCCTTGAGGAAAAATTAGCACCGATACAAGCTGCTACAACGAAAGGAGTGCTACATGCACAACTCCTCATTTCCAAAGAAAGGCACGAAGCAAATGTTCAACAAGGGTGTGGTCCGCACAACTGGGGACAGTAGCAAAACGACTCACAATTTGGGGGCCAAAGACACCTCCTAAACTGGAATCTGGATAGGTATAGAAACCTGAAGCAAAATATGTTGTTAAATTTGCAACAATCTATTCCTAGTCCTCCTGGTCTTTTTGCCTAATCAGGGGAGAGGTGGATCCTCAGGGGAACCGAAACGGAAGAAGAGAGCTGAGACAGAAGTCACAATGGTGATAGTAGTAACAGACCTAATGGTAGCAAAAGACTCACCTGCCTATGACAGGGAGATCCATGAGAACACGAAGGGATGGGTCTAGAAAAGACCGTCAGGTGCTGCGGCGTGTCGTTATCGAGCTTCGGCTTCTTTTTGCAAATAAGTGGGCGCAATGCGAGCCACTGCAGCAAAAATAGCTCGATATGCACGTCTCCCCATTTAAGGGGGAGGGAACAGAGTGAAACGCCTAAGAGGGCGTACAAATGACTCAATATGCACATCTTCACTTTTAAGGGGAGAGCATAGAGTAAATGCCTCAGAGGGCGTAGGATCACGTAAGGTAATCCCACAAGGGCACTCGAAGGAACTGAAGGCTATGACCCCCTCAAGAGCAAAGAAAGCGCTCTGGGAGAAGGAAAAGGGTTCCCCCAACGGTAGCGATCATATCCATCTTCCTGCTCTTCCGTGTAGCGGGGTAAAAAGGGACAACGATCATAAATAGAAAAAGGTTATGAAATCAATCAAAAAATACAACGACATCGATGCATGTGATAATGCAACAACCAAAATGTGGAGGGTGAGAAAGGGACATAATGCATCGAGTTGCTACCCCTAGCAACTGACACATGGAAAGAAAACCAAGGTCTCACAAAAGTCTCAACTGTGACTCGAAGGAAGAGAACCAGGTCACGATAATATAGCGAGAATATAATAGAAACTCCTAGTACGAAGAGAGGCTATAACCCCAAAAAATGAAAATTCAAGTATGGAGAGAGAGACTCATCCCCAGCGGAGTCACCAGATTTTGGTTTCCGTTCATTTTTCTCTTTTTTTTATTTTAAAAGGAGTCGCCAGCTTGTCAATCGTCGTATACTTCCCTCATTTCAATAAATCTCCCTCCCGAACTATATAAATGATTTGAAGAGGAGAGAAATCAAATAAAATGGGACATACGACAAAGAGACAAATAAGAGAAAAAGTAAAACGTGGAGAGTCTACGTGTGATAAACCTCACAAAGATAGGTTAAGAATATCCGCCCAAATAAGATCGGGCGGAGGCACCTTAAACCAATATCCGCGAAAGAAATATCTACGTAGACTACCCATAACCAGAGAGTCAGGTGTATGTACATATTTTGGGGTCAAAAGCACTCCCAGAGGAACGTGTTCCTACTGGTTAATTATATCTTAAGGGATACCAAAGAATACTCTTAATAAAAGGAGTTTCACTTCATATTATCATAAATCTTGGGTATATGCAATCAAATGAAGGCTATTCCGTGTGGCAACAGTCCGAACATTCCCAATACTTCAAAGCTCACGCTAAGCAATTGAGCAGAGAGTGAGTCTCTCACATCCCAAAATGGGTAGCGGCTCATTAGCACATGGGGCTCACGGAATAACCTAAATCATCTTGACGGGGATATCCCAATACGTCAAATCACATCCGGGCCAAAGGGCAGAGGACAAAACGTCGTATCCCAAATGGGTGGTAGCTTATCGACATCGGGTTGTCAAGGTGATATCAACGAGGTCAAGGAGCGACAGGGCTCAAAGGGGTGTCGGCACTATTTTTGGTGTGGGGTTTGCCCGTAAGAAGCTGTCGGTCATCGAAATTGAAATCCCGTTGCTCGCTTCGGAAGGACGTTTTTTTAAAAAAAAAAATTTAGTTTTGAAAAAGATGAAGTCAAAATGACCCCATAATTTTCATAGTTTAGATGAAAGAGCGCTTTACCTCAAATCCTGTATCTATCCCAAAGGATGAACACAAGAATTGAGGGTGAGACTCGAT
>NW_018251282.1:55687-71823 GCF_001263595.1 Phalaenopsis equestris | reverse complement strand
TATGTGGAATTTCAAAGTTGAGCAAAGAGAAGAGTTTGAATTTCTAATGGTGAGGATACCTTTTCTAGTTTTCTAAGACTAGTCAATATGAAAGTCCTATGGCTAGACCTAGGCTACTAAAGAAGTTTCTAGACCTCAACCAAAAGTGAGGTCAGCAAGGGGCTCAACAAAAAGGAAGGTAGAGTGATCTTAAAAGGTAGAGGAAACTGGGTCGGGGTACCTCGGACCCATCATACACAGCTACTAGGACCCTAAGTCTACCTGGTCGTGAAGGTAGTCGACCCAACACATCCTGAAATCCCCGGTTAGCAATACATGAATTGCATCATCCACGGGAACCTCGGTAGCCCTATGCACACCTAAGGTCAAAGGAAGGAAACTCTATCCTATGACTACAAGCTGGGGTTCAAGGAGGTGGGCCTTATACCTGCCGAAATAGCAAGGATGCCTCAGGAAAGAAAGGGAATTGGAGGTTCAGCTACAAAGCTAAAAATGCTCCAAACAAGAGGACTTATACCCCGTCTGGGTCGGAGAGCCTTCTAACATCCTTGGCACACTAGACAACCACATATGAAAGGGTATGCTGCGCCAGTCAGATTAGAGAAGTACGGGGACTTCTCCTCGAGACATGTAAATATGAATGCAGTTATCTAGAGCGATCCTAAATATTGTGGAGGCTCTATTAATATATGCAAAAAAAGTAAAAGTTGTAATTTTTAGATCCTGAATATTTTAGTCCTAAATTTTAATTATCTTAAATATTTTATTTAGAATTTTATAGAAATTTAAGAATTTAAATCCTAAAGAGCCTATATCGTGAAATCCCAGATAAATCACAAAAAGAAATAAGGAAAACACATGCAAGTGCAGACATGCAACATGATACGAAAAGCAAAGCAACTCAAACCAAAATAATAAACAGGTCGCTGCCGCTGGGTCGGAAACATACCCTAGAAAAGAAAAAGGCAGCCGGACTCTACATATGCATGCCCGGTCCTAATTCTATACATCAATATAAAATACAGAATTAAGATACGAGGCACGAGCATCTGCTTCCGATCCTCTCCACGTGGTTCCCGTGCTAACTTCTCGAAACCTGTGCCTGTATCTTATTTATGCTACAGGACTCTCCTAGACTCTAAAAAGTACATAGAAAAAAGAAAAGACTCAATCCTGCATGAAAACAAGTGTCTGGGGAAAGCTCACATGCAAAGAATGTATCATGAGTCATGCCTTAAAAGTGGGGGAGCTAATAACACCTGCATGCAAAAGGGTAAGAAATCATTACTTGCTCCCCGTCATAGCTGTACTTGTAGTGTGTGTGTGCATATAAATAGGCATGGCTCCCAGCAGAAGAACGCACTAACACACTACCATACATATGTAGCATGCAGTCACACCACAAACACAGTGCAAAAGAAAAATACCTGGCTAGGGCAAACAATCCAACAAAGAACAATAGCCAAGTGTCAAAAAGGCTATCTAGGACCCTAAATCCTAGCCTAGCACACCATCTAACGAAAGGTGCGTCAACTTAATATTTAACTGAGGGGTAAGTCTAGATATAGTATGACTTTGACAGGGTCGTCATACCGGCCCCATCCTAAAGATCCAAAGGATCTAAAGGGTGTCACAAAGAATGGTGACATGAGTTAGAACTATTAGATCTTTAGCACAGTCACACTCGTGTCAATCCCGATGACTTAACTTGCATTTCTCACTGGAATCAACCCAGCAAGCAATGCTCGTTATAGCATTGGGACCAATACGGGGTCACTCTCCTAACGAACCTGACTTGCTATCCATGCAAACATGAAAATGCAAATTCTAATGAAAGCAAATCAAAACATATAAGTAGTGATAAAGTGTATGTCATGAAGGCATCAACTCACAGGATTGGGCTTGTCATAGCGGCAGGGGCCCAAAAAGAGGGTATGTCGGTAAGGTAATGACCCGAAGGAATGGGCATGTCTGGCGGCAGCGGCCCAAAAATAAGGTATGTCGGTAAGGCAGTGACTCGAAGGTAGGCATGACATAGAGGCAGAGGCCCGAAAAGAGGGTATACATGTAAGACAGTGACCCGGTGGTAGGCATGTCGTATCTGAAGGGGCCCAAAAAGAGGGTATGTAGGTGAGGCAGTGACCCAAAAGAATGCAACTCAAGTAGACAATATCGATCAGGCAGACAAACATATACATGCAAGGCGGAGGGTTTCGGCGGCCTCACTGGAGGAGTTGGCGGCGGGGATTGCGAACAGGTAGATTCTGGGCGTGCGATGGGGAGAAGTCACGAAAATGGGAGTCGTTCGGTTCAGGAGAGAGGGAGAGAGAAGGCGTGCGTGGGGCTTCGTGCGATCCAAGAGGTAGCCGATGGGAGGAGGAGAAGGTGACGGCGTCCGCCGGTGAGGAGTGACGGCCTGCGGGCTTCGACCCCGAGCGGTGGACGGCGCGATCGGAGAGGTCGCGATGGATCGGGAAGGGAGAGGATGGATGTGTTACTTTTTTTAAGAACAACTCCTTCAAATTAATTTTTGTAAACTCTGGATTAAGTTTAGAACCTAAAATTCCCTGTGGGCAAAATTCATGTGGGGTTAGTATTGCAGAGTTCAGCACCCCACACTGGTCCTAAGGAAAATTGGTGATTCTAAAATTTGGGTGAAAATGCTGAAAATCAGACATATTGCTAAAACCAATTACAGTTGGGAATTGGGAAAAGGTGATATCAAGTTTTGGCTTGACGATTGGTGTTCCAAAGACTGGTTATCCCCCATCACCAATATCTACAATAGTGATTTGAAAGTGGCTGATTGCTGGGATTGTGATGAATGGTCTCTGGAAAAGTTATCTAATCTTCTCCAACCTCACTCTATTAGTAAAGTGGCCAGTATAAGTTTAATAGAAGTATAGCTGACAAAGTTTTGTGGCAGACTACTTCCCACCAAAGCCTTACCAAAGCCATATACTCCAAAAATTTTAGTTCGGAGCAAATACCCTGGGGTGAATATATATGGAATAAATTCCTATCCCCTTCTATGTCTTTTCTCTGTTGGAGAATATTTCATAAACTGATCCCTACAGATGACATTCTCAAGCTGAAGGGATTGAGGGGTCCCTCTAAATGTTGGTTATGTATGAAGGAGGAAACTATAAATCACTTATTCTTTGAATGTGATTTTGCTCAACTGGTTTGGAATCAATTTTTGAATCAGTTAACAATTGATGAGAAAGAGTTCACTTGGGATACACTTGCCAAGTGTTGGTTGTTCTGGAAGACGAGAAAGTATGCTGTTATTCCTTTTACTATTATTTGGTTCATCTGGATGGAAAGAAATAAGGTCAAGTTTGAAGAAGCTAATCCAAATGTTGGGAAAACTGTTAGAAATTGTTTAACTTATCTTCATAAGATGATCAACTAGAAAAGATTTCCTAACATTTCCAACTCCTGCCCACCTATTACTTCTGAACCTATTCAAGTTATCAGAGTCTGCTGGAAAACCCCAGAACATCCCATTGTGAAGATTAACACTGATGGAAGCTTTACAAAAAATGGAGCTGGAGTGGGAGGAATTTATAGAAATCATTTGGGTAAGTGCCTGCTGTATTTCTATACCCCAGTTTTGGCTAATGATGCCGCTGAGACTGAACTCATTGTTGTGTATTGGGCAATCCTTCTTGCCACCAAGGCTAATTGGAATACAATTTGGCTGGAAGTGGACTCTGCTGTAATTATTCACCTTTTAAATCATGAGGATGGGGCTCCCTGACATCACTCATACTGCTAAACAAAATC
The DNA here is from genome assembly GCF_001263595.1 of Phalaenopsis equestris. Taxonomy (NCBI): domain Eukaryota; kingdom Viridiplantae; phylum Streptophyta; class Magnoliopsida; order Asparagales; family Orchidaceae; genus Phalaenopsis; species Phalaenopsis equestris. The sequence goes on along the minus strand of NW_018251282.1, from coordinate 68,034 downwards.
AGAGATCTTAGTAGCAGGATACAAATCCAGTTCACTTTCATCTATAGGGAAGGGAATCAGCCTGCAAACTGGTTGGCCCAACATGGATCACATTCTGAAAAGACTGAGGTTGTTATTAATCCTCCACCAGCCCTCCATTATCTGCTGCAAGTTGATACTCTTGAAGTACCCCACTTCAGAATTGCCTATAAGGACACATGACTAATTGGGGCAGATGCAACCTTACATTCTTTTTCTTTCTTTGTTGAGTCATTGTAGTTTTTCTTTTTGGGGGGATGGTCCCTAACCTTTTTGGGGGATTTCTCGGGTGCTTGTATTGAACCAAAAAGATGAGTCCCCAATTTCCTTTTTGATGTCTGTACTAGTTTTTGTTACTTCAACATGTAGGGAGTCATAAGCAACTCCTTTTACCAATATATATATATATATATCAAAATATATATATTAATGTTATGAGATAAAGGAGAGAGGGGGAATCTCCACATGGGTCATGCGTGAGCAGCAGAGAAAAGGGAGGAAAACATATCTTTTATTTTTTTTATTTTAATAATACTATTATATTAATATTATTATCCTCCGCGCATTTTTTCCTCGGACATGTCTTCGCAGAGAAATAGTCTCCCGTAAGTAAAAACAACATTCCGGACGCGACCCCACAGTCTGTTTCATCGTTCGGGGCCATCTGAACAAGCTCAATGATGCTCAGGTCAATTTGAGTCAAATTCATGCATGACGCTATAACTAATTTTCATCGATCACAAGTGGACACCCTACACCTATGATATCCAAAAATTGATGCCAACAACGATGTTCCATAAAGGGGAGTCTTACTCCTATCTCGAAGATATAGGTAGAGAATTGGATGCCATGGAGGGGGCCTTATACCAACCTCGAAAACTTATACCAACCTCGAAAAGTTGAGAATAGGATGTGATGTTCCATAAAGAGGAGTCTTACTCTTATCTCGAAGATATAGGTAGAGAATTATACGTCATGGAGGGGGCCTTATACCAACCTCAAAAAGTTGTGAAAAGGGAAATAGTGTTTTTGTATTAGCCTCGAGGGAAGGAAAGTAGTGCAAAAAGTTTGTGGTGTCAAATTCATAAATGTGTGTCCTGTGAAAAGATTGACATTGGTGAGAAAGATGTGTAATTTTTTGTGAGGTTTTATGCAGAATGCAAAATTCTGCTAGGATATGAAAGAATTAGTGCAGACAAGGATAGTTGTGTTGCACGAGCAAAGAGCAAGATACCTCGAAATCGAGAGAATCAACTCAACAGATTTATTTTCTTTTCTTACTATTTTTATCACATTTAATTATCAAAATATGTTTTCAAAATTTAATTTTAGTTGGTTGATGACTTTTTCAAAAGAGAGTTTTTTTTTTATTATTGTTGAATTTATTATCATCAGATTTTTTTTTGGTCCTATTGTTCTTTGTTGATTGTAGTCTGAACCAATGTGTGGCTCTGTGACTTTTATCTGCCGTACAAAAAAGGCAATTGAACAAACAAACAAAATTCTGAAAGAGATTTCATTAATCTCCTCTAATAAGTGTTACAGGTTGAGTGCAGGCCAAAGCCTCAAAAAGTACAATTATGTTGACTGCATCAAAATACATCCAAAAATATCCCATGTTGAGTACATCTCACAGGCTAAGCATGTATAATATATATATCATATCTGTTGTGATGAGATGCAGTGAAAAGGAATCCTCTGAGTGTTATTCTCTGGCGGGGCAAGCTCTTGATCGAGCAGACCTATTAAGCCATACTCCAGGACAAGAGTTCCCTTTGCATGTACTTATGCATGTACTTAAAGGTGATGAAACCCTCTCATAGCTCGTATGGTAGTAGTTCTTCCAGCTCAGGGTTTGGTCAGAATCCATAGGGCATTTGGCTATCATCCATCCTCCGGAAAGTCACGTACAGCCTACGGTGTCACACCCCTGAAATGCAATGTTTAGTGACGTATGCTCTGTTTCCCTTAAGAACCAGCACTAAACCCACTGGTAGTAGAATTTTCATTGCTCCTCTAAACTCACTGGGTCTAATGATATCTATCTCTTTTCCAAACAGAATGTTTCTCTTCTCATGAAAGAGACCGTGTAGAAAGGTCTCACAAAGTCATGATGGTCAATGTGCGAGGGTATGCAGTCACCTTCATCATATATGTTGATAATACAGCTATTGGGAATAGAGTCAGCTGGCAGTATGCTCAATCGGACCATTCTCTTAATCATCCACTTTATCATGGGGGGTAGCGGATCCACTTGATCGTGTCTCAGAATCTCGAGAGGATTTCCTTGCTATCGTTAGTGAAGTTATAACAGCAGCCACATTGTTTGGTCATCATGCCCTTTCCACGCATCCATTTTCGTGGCTCGGAATAGGTTCTTTCCATTAGCAAGCCTACTCGACTCCTGTCTCTTAAATAAAAAATGCAGTCGAGAATGCCTCTTTTGTCGCTTTCGGAGAAGACCCTGGTAACCTTCCCTAAACTTCTTCATAGAATTCAAAATTTTTTTTATTTACTCAACTCATTTTGTAGTATTTTATCGTACTGATGATTGGCAATTGTTAAGGATGTTCCATTACTTCAACATCGACGATAATACAGGCTAGTGTTGTCTCTGTCTGCAGCAGAATGTATGACTCTGCATCCAACGGGATATATGGCTCTGTACCCAACGAGGCATATGGTTCTGCATCCATCGGGTAATCAGCGTTATGAAATCCATCATCAGAGGACACGTACTTCTCTAAAGTACTGTAGCACTCCAGGTGGAGGATATTGCAATCTGAGCACTCCATAATAGCTCTTGTAGCTGATGTACATGCAGGTATCTCGGCGTTGCATGGCGGGCAACCCGTACAAAGAACATCTGAAATTTGTGGTATCTCCAGATAATTAACAAATTCGGACTCATCGTCTGTAGTAGGCAAACTGGAAGAGGTCTCCCTTATGCCTGGATCGTATATGTTCCCCTCAGGAATAGGGGTGAGCAAATTTTCTGCCTCTTTTTGGCGTCTTCTCTCTTCACAGAAGAAAGCCCTAAGCTTCTGATGGTTAACATTCCTACGCTGAGTTCTCCGTAGCGATGCATCTGACACTCTTTCATCAATTGGTAGCAACTAGACCCCCGATTGTTGTAGCTATCATAGAGGGTACGCGACTAGTCCCCTCCATCGGGTCTTGCTGTATTATCACATTTTTCCCCTTCCGTGAGGAATTATCTCTGGTGCTGAACCTTAGCAGTGATGGTAGCCCTTCCTTTTCCTGACTGCTAACCATGTCTATCAGAGGACCCTGATAGTCCTTATCGAAGTCTATGGTGCCACCCTGCGGTGCCCTTCCCTTGTTGAGTGCGAGGTTCCAACCATCTTTAAAAGCAAAAATCAGCTTTTGGCCTGGCATTTCTCTGCAGACAATAGGAAAAATGTCAGTGAGTTGAAACTTAACGTGAACAAGAACAATACAAATTATTTATTAAAGAAAATTTTAGTTTATGTTGGTGAGAAAATTATTTATTCATGTATGTTTTTTTTTTCAATTTAGTATAATATCAAATTTAAAGGTAGAAAAGAGAAAATTGAAGTATTATTTCAAAAATTTTCATTAAATTGATGTTAATTTTATTACAAAATTTTTGGACCCAATCACAGACATTTGGCCAAATAGATAACCGCAGAACAATAAGATTTTTAAAAATTCAAATCAAGCGATGTCAAGCAATGTCAGGTTGCATAGTATGTCTTCAGGTATCGTCCGTTGACTGGCAGTATGGCTCTCTCACCACGAAAATCTACTAGCCGGTAGGCTCCTCTTGCGTAGACCTTTTCTATGACAAATGGTCCCTCCCAAGTTGGCTCGAATTTTCCACCTATCTTGCGGCCTGCAAAAATGGGTCTTTTGAGCACAAGAAAAAGGTTCACCAACTTTGAATTTCCTTGGGCGGACCAATTTGTCATGAGCTTGTACCATCTTTGCCTGGTAAAGTTTGAGCTTGTACCATCTTTGCCTGGTAAAGTTCTAAATGTTGTTGTGCTTCTAGTCATTTTCCCTCAAGACTCTCTAGTTCTTCAAGTCTGAGTTTTCAACTTTCTTGTATTGTAAGTTGGTTGGCGACAACGACTCTGAGAGATGGCATCTCAACCTCTAACGCTAGTACGACCTCAAATCTGTACATGAGCATGGAGGGTGTACATTGAGTGGGAGTCTTGAACTTCATCTGGTAGGCCCACAAAGCTTCTAATAATTTTTGTGCAAACTTCTTTTATTTTCTTCCGGTATTTTCTTTAAAATATGTACCAACGTCTTGTTGAAGGCTTTGGTCAGTCCATTTGCTCTATGATAGTAAATTGTAGAATATCTCCAGTTTATCCCGTGTCGTATGAAGAAATTGTTGATTTTGGTGCTTTTGAAGGCTCTCCCATTATCGAAAATTATTCTTGGCGGTACTCTGAAATAGTAAACGCCTTGGTTCTTGATGAATTGAGAGTCGTGTTGTGCCATAACCTCTAGTAATGGCACTGCCTCTTGTGTAAACTATCGAGGTCAACTTGAGACAAAACTTGTCTTCCTTGTACTGTGATATCAATGGAATCCTCAGGTGGACATACCAATTCTTTTGCAAGTTTTGGCAAAGCGTCAGCGTGGGCATTAGCTCCCAGAGGAATCCGGAAGAAAGTCACGTTGGGGATCTGTTCAACAGCTTCATGATGTACCGGTGGTATTATGCTAGTCTTGGCTTTAAAACTTTGTATTGTTTGGTGACTTGCTAGATGATGAGCTGACAGTTGCCACATATGATAATATCGGTTATATCTATTGAGATTGCCAACTCCAACCCGGTAATTAGCACTTCATATTCTGCTTCGTTGTTGGTTTGGTGCACGACCGTTGTTGGTGCACGACTCTGTTAGGTGGTATGAGAACCTTAGCATACCCTTATCTGGCGTGATAAAAACCTAACCAATCCTTGCTTTGCCTGGTATAAATGTGTCTGATCCTTTGTCTTTTCTTGCTAACAAAGCTATGTAAAAGTACATCTCCCAGCATTGCACACTAGAGAATTCCATCTGTAATACTTTCTCATCTGGTAGTTCGTCATTAAGTGGGGACCCAGCTCGCAGTGGGTGTGCAACGAGAAAGCACGCCAAAATCTATCCCTTGATAGCACCGAGGGGAACAAAAGTTATATCAAATTTCAATAAAATCATTGACCATCTTGCTAGACGTCTAGAGAGTGTTGGTCGGGTCATCAAATATTGCAACGGATTAGCTTTTGAGGTTAGGGTAATCTTATGAGAAAGCATGTAATGTCTAAGCTTTTGGGCAGTGAAAATTAAAGCTAGATAATGCTTCTCAATTGGTGGATACCTTACTTCCATCGGTATTAGATGATGACTCAAGTAGTAGAGTGAATTTTCTTTACCCTCGTCATTGAATTGGGCTAAGAGAGCTCTAAGAGAGTCCTCTAAGGCCGCGATATAAAGTATCAAAGGTTTTGCTGGGATAGGGGCTACCAAAACAAGAAGTGTCATTAAATATTGCTTAATGTCCTCAAAGGCCTGCTGGCATATCTCTTCCTAAATGAATTTGGTGTTCTTTTTAATTAATGTTCAGAAGGGCTGACACCTACTTGAGAGATTAGAAATAAAGCACCTCAGGTATGCTAACTTCCCTTGGAAGGAATGTATTTGTTTCAAGGTATTGGGTGGAGGTATTTATAATATAGCTTTAATCTTATCTGGGTCAATCTCAATTCCCTGATGACAGAAAACGAATCCTAGAAATTTCCCTGAGGTAACACCAAAAGCACACTTTAAGTGATTAATTTTAAGGTCATATCATAGTAACCGTTCGAACACGATCCTCAAATCGTACAAATGGTCTATTTTTTCTTTTGATGACCAAATCATCTACGTAGCATTCCACTTGGTTGAGAATGAGATCATCAAAAATCTTTATCATGGCTCATTGATATGTTGCTCTAGCGTTCTTCAACACAAATGGCATCACTATGTAGTAGAAAATCTCGATTGGTGTTCTGAAGGCTGTAAGTGTTGCATCCTCGGGAGCCATCTTGATTTGGTTACATCCCGATGATCCATCCATGAAGGAGAAGATTTCATGTGTAGAAGCGATATCCACCCTCATTTCTGGTATCATTAATGGGAATTCATCTTTTGGACATGCTTTGTTTAAATCTCTGAAGTCGACACATACATGGATTTGTCCATTTTTCTTCTTAACTGGAACAATTTTAGCTAACACGTTGGGTATTGTTCTTCATTTGTAAAGTTAGCGTCTATTAACTTCTTCACCTCAGCTATGACTTTCTGCTTTATTTTGAGGCGCATTCTTCTAGGAGCTTGTTTCACTGGGGTTATACCTTTGTCTACGCTGAGTTTATGAACAACAACCTCTGCTGACAGTCCTGGCATTTCATCATAACTCCAAGCGAAGCAATCTTTGAACTCTGTTAACAGTTTAATCAATTCTGAAAGTTCTTCATCGTTGAGTAGAGAAATTATAAATGTAGGTCGGGTTGTTCTTCTGTCCCGAGGTTAATTTCCTTCAAATCATCAACAGCTGACTTGATTTCTACTTCAAATTTTGGCGAAGCATTTTCTATTAGCTGATCAATAGAGTCATCCTCCATATCAAGGAAATCCTCTCCTAATTCACTAGTAACAATCATGCAAAATTCTGAATCATCAATGGGTCCGAATGTACCAAATCTGAGACCCTCTTTCAAGTTGGAAGTTCAACTTTTAACCAACTTTTAACATCCCATACTTTTAACATCCCATAATTTTTCAAAAAGTTGCAATTTATCTTTTGGTATTTGTTTTGGCAAACGCCCCTGCTGAATTAACTTTCGTACAATAGGTGAAAAGTAACCAAAAGGCAATTCCATTAATTCATTAGGATCATCATCAAAATTTACATGGTTTTCAAGATTAATAGAGGTAAAAGCACGATGAAACTTGATCAACTTTGAACCAGCGATACAAACTTTATTAACCTCTAAACTCTTGGCCTTTTGAGGGAGAATCGGAGTAAGGGTCATGGTGTTCACATAGTAGTTTATCCGATCATAAATCGTTTCATATTTGATTTTCTCCAAATCTTCTAAGGATATCTCGTGCTGAGGTTTCTTCTATTTTATCATCATTATTTCATCTTCAGAACTTTCTTCATCACCAATGTAGATGGTCAGCCTAGTTCGTTCAACAATTGAGTTGGCTCTTCCTCGTCCACGTCCCCGGCCTTGATCTCGGGTGCACGAACTTAAAAAACCCCCAACAATTTGCTTCAAAAGAGTAATGGAAGATTGTTGAAGCAGAGTTGAATGGCTCCCTCTATATGATTCTTCTGAATCTTTACTTTTGTTTGTCGCAATTTCACAAGAGAAGACAGTTTTCTTTGGAGGAGCGTAGTAGGCGGCATCTTCATGAATACAACTTCATGAATTGAAAATGATTATAGATCTCCCTTGATGCAATGCTCTTATTTTACTTTGTAGTACTTGATGTACTGATGTAGAGATGATGGAACCATGTTGTGTTCATGAATCCACGGTCGACCCAGTATAGCATTGAAAGAGGTCTCAGTGTCGATGATATGAAATTTAGCAGTTATTACTAGTTCTCCAAACTAACTAATGTAATTGATCCAAGGACTCTCTCACCATTTTTGTTGAATCCTCTTAACATCATTTTATCGATCGTAAGCTCAAGAGCTTTAATGTCTAAGTAGGCCAATGTCCGTAGACTCATCAGCTATTTTTCAAATTCTCCCTCACTCCAGGATCTACTAAAACATTGGACAACACAAATTTGTTGATGTTAACAGAGATGTAGAGTGGACGATTGTGGTTGGCGGTACCGAGCAGCAAGTCTTCATCTTCATCTATCATCTATGAAGGTTACCCCAGGATGTTCTTTCAATGAGCAAACTTCATCCGAGGATGTGCTAGCCAACTGGGCTAACCAAATCTCTGGGTGAAGCAAAGCTGTAACCAGAGACTCTCCCATCTCCTTTGACAAGATTAGAGCATCGTATTTTCTTAATTTGGCCAGTAACTTCCTAAGATGAGCTAGCACACTGTAACCCACTTTGTATGATCCTCCAATTTTCTCTTGGCTAGGTAGTTCTTCCACTGGAGGAGGTGGAGGTAGCTCCTCTTGAGTTATTATTTTCTTTCCTTTATTTGTTGGAGATATTCTTGGGGGCAATATTCTCGCACTCCTTAAATTCACCTCTGTAATTTCTTCTCCTTGAGATATCATTGTTGAATCTTCTGGTGTTTCGTCTTTGTCGGAAAGATCTAAGTTGATGGAAAGCGGTGCACTGTGGCGTGCACTGTGGCAAGCGGTGCACTGTGGCACTTGAGGATTGGTTCCTCACTCCCGGTGCTGTCGTAAGTGGTATTGTCGATGTCTTTGGTGAGTTTGTCGGACTCAAGTATGATTTAAGGATCATTTTGGGGATTGAGATCTAAGTTACATTGGCCAAAACCAATTACGTCGTCATTAAAAACATTTAAAATGTAGCTAAAATCATAATCATTATATTCATAAGACCCCGAAGGGGTAAAAAGATAATCATACAAAGTCAGGGGTTGGAGGATTTTCTTCTCCGAATCCGAGACAACCAATCTAGTAGAGGCAATCCATATCCTACCCTTTATGCTAGCAATCTGTGTTATGGGAAATAATTTGGTTGATCTTTCTTGTCGACCTCTTCGGGTTTCTTTGGATCTAGTAGTCTGAACTCAGGCTTCCTCATCCAACTTTTGAACATTTTGGGTACAGCTTCATCTTTAAGGGAATACACCACCTTTCTATGCTCTGTAATGGTCATTTTCTTATTCTTTGGTCGGTATGATCCTCCCTAAGACGCTTGTTGGCTGGACTGTCCATATTGTTGTGTTTGTTGTTAAGTGCGCTATGATGATGATTGACGAGGATTTTCTGCATGTATCTTCATTAGTTGTTTCCTTTATCGATAGTTACCACTATTCTAGACTTCTTTTCAAATATTCTGGTTGCCTTGGATTTCTCATGAGAATCCATATGTTTAATTTCTTCTTGAAGACTGTTGACTTTACTGAGTGGCTTCTCGAAGGATTTAATGATGAGTCCCCAAAGCATGAAAGCGACTGGCCCATGGATGCTTTTGGGTAAGATCTTAATCGTCTAATGTTCCTGTAGATGACGTTCACATTCTAGGCTAAGGTTTCTTTACCTCAAGATATAGTCTACTAAAGTCTTATTGGGCTTTTGATTTTCCATCATGAGATCTATAATAGACACACGATGTTGCGCTCCGGCAAATCTTTTCATGAAAAATTGTCCTAGCTCCGCGAATGTCTTAGTTGATCCATTGGGAAAATCGGCATACCAATCGAAAGCAATTCCTGACAGACTACTGACAAAATGTTAGAAGAGTAAAGCTTCGTTACCTCTTATGTTGCCACCACTGACTCAAAAATGTGTCATGTGCTGTCTGGGATTTTCACTCCCATCAAATATCTTAAAGTTTGGGGACACAAAACCTTTGGGGAAGGGTACGACATCAAATTCTTCTGGGTAAGGTAAAATATTTAAAATCAATGCACCACCCTTAAATTGGGTTAAGTCCTCCCAAACTTGCTCGACCATTTGCTTAAATTCCTTCTCTAGCAGGACACTCGATGGAGAATCCTTCTTTGGTTGCTCATCTCTGTTTGCTGAGGTAACTTCTATTCTTTCATCTGTGATATGCATAATCTCTAGTTGGTTCAACTCTGGAGAGTCTAATTATGGTACTTGTGGTTATCCTTGAATTGTGACCATGGCAGTCATGGCTACGACCATCTCTTCTATCCTTTTCTCCAGTTGGCTCACTTGCTCGTCCCTTAATAAGACAGCTCTACGCAGCTCATCTATAGTGTTTTCTTCGACGAGAGGTTGAGCGTCGCACTCAGATGCAGCGGCTTTGGTTTCAATGACATAAACATCCATGAAATCTTCCTAAAAATAATCATTGAAGTCAAAATCTTCATCATTATCCATGGAAACTCCATGTTCTCGAGCTAATTTGGAAATCTGAACCCTAAGCTTTACGACCTTTTCTTTGATTATTGATTCTTGGATTGTCTTAAGATCCGGAGGACTCTGCTGGACCTCCTCCACTTGTTCTTCTGTCTCGCTGGCAACTGCTGTGACAATATCAGATATTTCATACCCTTGCTTCATTATATGATCTTGTCATGCGGGCTTAATGGCCTGTATTGGTACAATGACCTTGGGTATGCACACCTTTTTCTTTAACGGTGATATCTTGAGACAGAGTGTCTCAGGAGGAAAATCAGTATGTCAAGGAAAAGTATAGTCCCCATGGTGCAAACCGGATACGGTACTGGGTAACTTTTTCATCTTTTCCTTTGGGGCTTTAGGAACATCCTTGTAGTGGGTGATCGGTAGAATTCTTAGACCCAGATGTGACTTAACCGGTCGACGACCTGCGGTCTTACTGACGGTAGAATTGATTGTGATAATATTGGTATCAACTCTGCTTCCTAAGCAAAACCAGACAGGAATGCGAGCATGCAGAGTTCCAGTTGACTTATGAGAGCGTCTGATAGATCTTACATCCTTTAAAATTTCTTTTTTCATGTGAGGCGATACTGCATGTCCCACTCAATTAGGTAATTCACTAACTAAACAACCTTCTTTGGCAGCTAGTCTCTGAAAAACAGAACTAACTCGGGTGATTGGAGCAGGCTTCTTTCTCTCTTGACTATGTCCATGAAGCGACGATAAAACAGTGGTGATCCTTTGGATACTCTCGTACCCATTGGTATCCATTAAAGGGTGGAATCTACTTCCTCGTAGAAGTGGATAAATCTCTGGTAATCCTAACTCGTTCTAGTGAGGATCTTCATCAACAGGTACTTCTTTAGGGGTACTTCTTTAGGAGTCTGTTCTTTAGGAGTCTGGGCTTTAGTAGCCCTTCGAACCTTCCTGTTGTGATTTCTCCTTTGAGTTCGGGTTCACAGTGTAGTTCTCAAACCTGTTCCGATTTCAAACACTTAAATTGGGACAACCAACCTATCAATCGGGTCTTTAATAATCATAACTTCATTTCCCTTAGTAGTAGCAGGAACAACAGGCTTGATAGGTTTCGTGACGGCAGTGGTCTTGACTTTCTTATAAGAAGGAAAGTCCTGAAGGTGGTTCAATTTGAATTCAACTAATGGCTCCTGAACTTCTGGAGCGGTGACTTTCATCACGATGAATGGATATTTCCCGAGGATGACTTCTAGTTCTTCAAGTTTGGCTCCAAATTTGATGGTGGGAACAACATTGTGGGTGTCACAGCTCGTCGGCAGGTTGCAAGAAAAAGTTAGTGTTGGGTACACCATTGCAGCAGCTTCAAAAGAGAAAGCTCTGGGATTAGCTATTTGGCCAAAACGTCATAATCCTAGTGCGAGCACTAAAATTAACAGTGGTTGGTCTGTAAACCGGGTAGGTTTTTATTTAGTTTGTGGGGATTTTAAAATTTTAGTAAAAGTAGTTTAAAAGTAGAAAATTTTGATTAATATAAAGAAATTTTAAAGTGCGCGTAGTACGACACAATTTTATTTAATTCACAAAATAGCAAATCAGACTCGAAAAGGAGATGTGAAGTGTTTAGGACTCAGTGCGAGACCAACTTATCAACACACAATGCCCAGGTCAAACTAGTCCACCAACACACCTATTGGGGGTTCGACCCCACATGAACATTAAAAAGTCCTTAATGGCCTCCTGAACCTCTCTGTTCAAAATCGAACAGATGATCCTGAAGTCCAAAGAGTTGGTCGTGCTTTCCCAAAACAAAAATGGGTAAAGATGCCAACAGAAGAAGGGTAATATGGTCCATAAGGGACATGAACACATTACCGATACATGGGACATGGACACATTACGGATGTGAAAGATAATATTTCCTGATTTAAATGGAGAGAAAACCTTGTCCCCAGCGGAGTTGCAAGAAGCTGTCGGCACTATTTTTGGTTGGAGGAGTTACCCGTTGGAAGCTGTTGGCCGCCAAAATTGAAATTTCGTCGCCTGATATATATAAGTTTTAGAAAAATATGAAAGCAAACTGACCCAATACTTTTCACAGTTTAAATGAAAGTGCGCTGTACATCAAATCCTGTATCTATCCCAAAGGATAAACACAAGACTAGCGGATGAGGCTCGATCATATAAACTAAGGAATATATGACATCCGTTTGGTCTGCGAAACCTTTATATTTGCTAACAAGTTCCCCTATTTAATATAAAGAATTAAATAGGGTTTATATT
>NW_018251282.1:52054-55665 GCF_001263595.1 Phalaenopsis equestris | reverse complement strand
CCTATAAGGGCAAGCCCCTATTAAGGGCAAGCCCCTATTATTAATTACATCTCAGATAACCAAAGTCACCTAAGAAAACTCTCGATAAAAATTAGGATATATCATCTTCAAGGAGTTCATAAGGATAGGACTTTTCAACGAAATCGAACAAAGAGATGTGAAAATGGAATGTCTCAAATTTGGAACATTTTATTGTAGAATCCAAAGGATGAAGAACTAGGGGATGTCATAGATCCGGAGGAGAACCTCGGAAATTTCTCAGTCTAACCTATTGTTTGACGTTAGTTTTGATGAGAAATATTTAGGTGTTTCATCATGCCAATATTATTTGTTAGGACTTACATTTGAGTGAAATGATCACACAAATAGCGTAGAAGATGTGAGGATTTTGGTCGTGACTAACGACAACCTCGGAATCCTAAGACGAGATATGGCTTATATTGTATAGCAGGGCTATACAAAGGCCTAAAGATAAGGTGAGGATATATGTTGCATAAGCAAACTACCTCGAAGTCCAATGGATTTGTTGTTTAATTCTAAGGAAGGAATAATTTAGCATGGCAAGACATGTTCTGCTGTTGAAGATGGTCGTGCTGCCCACCATGCTAGGTCCAAGCTCCTCGTCATGATGAGTTTAAGTTTTGTAATGTGTCAGGTCATGATGTCAAATCAGATGGCCCTATGGTTAAAGTTCTTCAAATGTTATGGAGCATGTTAACATTGATTAGAACAACACCGGTTAGGATCCTAGGTTCCCTCATTCCGTAACATTATTTTTTATTAGATTCACTTAGTCCAAATGAATTTACTAAACTCAACTTAATGAGTTCCATACATTCATTTAGACCGTGGGAAGCCTCGTTAGCAACCAAAGGTTACCTCCTCCGAAAGATTCCCGATCATCAAATAGAGACGTCTTAATTTGGTTGCAATTGTTGTTTTGTGATGTTTTTGATTAAATTTTGAGTTGTTTTATGTTTTGAGTGTGATGGCAATGAATTTTATCTTGGTTGATTTTTGTTTTGGTTGACGATTATCCTAGAATTTTTATTCTTATGTAGGGTTACATCGTTGTTTAACATGTTAGTTTTTGTTTTTTGTTCATACAGGCAGGTGAGTAAGTACAGTAACATACTTAAAAGTAAAATACAGGAGACTAGAAATGCAGGTAAAATAAATTACAGTAAAAGCGTACCTGGATGGTCTCTTAGTCATCTTCAGCTGAAACTCAAAATGCATGTGAGAGCATTTATATATTAAGTTGTGAAATAAGGTTCCAGTGATCTACCAAATCCTAAATCATATCTTGGTTAGCCCCTATTAATTCATTTGATGATCATTTCATTAAGCAAAACATACTAAGTTTAGCAGACCTCCGAGGTATCCAAAAGGTCAGGAGAAAGAAGCAGGTCCATGTTTCCCTCTGACCGCCTCGTGAAAGTCTCGAGCTCATTTAAACTTACTATGTTGCTTAATAATTTATCCTATAACTACATCTAGTGTTTAGTGAACATCAATGTTTCAATTATCTCTAAGAGTAGGGTGATTATCATTTAATTCGAGAATTGTGTAGGTGAAGACCCTTAAAAGGGGCAAGTTAATGTTATTAAGACACTTAGCCAATTTTAGCTTTAACTTGGGCTTGTAGTGTTTTTAAATGTGTTTATTTAAATGTGTTTTTTTAAATGTGTTTAATTTCTAGTTACATTCACTTTCTAATCCTCATTTAACAAAAAATTATTTAGCCTGTGTCACTACTAAGCCCTTAGGATCCTAGTGGATACATTAGTAATTTTTTAACGAAATTGATTTTTAAGTGATAGTGATTCATCATCAAAATGTTTGAATGTCATTTGAACACCAAAAAGGGGTATTAAATTAGTGTGTTATTAACATCCAAAATCATACCCCTAAGTCTACGATCATTTAATTTAATAGACTTCCAAACCTTAGTGATTTAGGGAATTTAGGAAAGTATAAATTTATCCTTTAGTCAAGAAAAGTGAAATTGGTACCTATAAATTAATTTCTTATATTTTAATCATCTAAACATGTTAATTAAGATCAAATTTTGCCCATCTTACCGTCTTGAATTGAGCCTAAATGTTAATTAGGGCTAAATTTCCAAAATTACACTTTTTCCCCTAAGGCTCTTTCACTTCATAATTCATCAAATTTAATTGAAATGACTTAGGAAATTTTATCCTACCTCACTCATGAGTCAATTAAGACATTAGAGGAGAAAATGTGATTTTTCAAAATTTAATTTAATCTACATGATTATTTACATGCAAAAATAGGATTTTTCAAAGAAAATGTAATAACTTGACCAAGGCAAAGCCTAATCACCTGAAATTTTTACTGGAGGTGGACTTAGACCAGAGAACCACTTGGACAAAATTTAATGATATTTTGATTTTTATTTGAATTATTAGAATTATTTAAATTTCTGGAGTATTAATGAATTATAAAATATTTTAAATGTGAAAAATTAAATTTTTCATTTTTATTAAATCTATATGAGGTCAAAGAAATCAGAGAAATAAATTTCATATTTTTATGATTTTTATTTGAATTATTAGAATTATTTAAATGAAAATAAAGAAAAATCCTTTTTTAGCCTTTGAAAATTATTTTTAAGGTCTATATTCAATGTCTTCACTTAGGAAATTAGGAAAGATATTCTAATTATTTCTAAGTGCTTAGGAAAAAAATTAGAACATTTTTATGAATTTTATTAATTTTATGATTTTTATTAATTTTTATTATTTAAATATTCAAAATATGCTTAAAAGTGAAAATTTTATTTTAATTACAATTTTACTTTTAGAAAATCTCTCTGACCACAAAGAACTCTTAAAACCAATCTTATAATTTTTTTAAGTTATATTTTAATTACTAAAAATCATTTTAGTGTAAAAAAGGCTATTTAACTTAGAAAATCAAATTAGGCTGTCAAATGAACTCCAAATATTTTGAAATTTTTATGAGGAGTCTTATGAACTTTAAATTACAGTTGAGAATCAACATAAAGTCATTTAGATGTTTCTTTTTCCCAAATTAATTTTCTTTGTAACTTAGAGTTTTTTGAAAATTAGGTGTGTTCTTAATGACTTGCTCATGAAAAATTTTTCTTAGGGTTCTCTCGTCATAGTGAACCTACCAAAATTTTCTTAGATTTTTCTAAGTAGCATAATAATTACCATTATTAATTTATGCAAATGATAGAAAACAAATTCTAAGGTAGTAATTGTTGTGAGTTTTGTGATTTAGTTAGTTTAGAACTTAACTCAATTCTTTGTCTTTTGAAAAGTTGAAAATATTGCTAACTTAGGTCTTAAATATTAAATTTCAGAAACTACTACCCTATATTTTTCTTTTATCATGTTTGTGAGTTTGTTTTTATGTTGAGATTGTGAAGTCAAGTTAGTGTGTTAGTTTGCTTTTATGTTTAAACCCACTGTTTAGAAGTCTATTGAATCTCTACATATTGAATTGAAATTAAAATATTAGAAAATTTGATCAAAATTAATTTTACTCCTGTTTTTAGTTTTATACTAGTATCATTAGGGTATAAAAATTCTTGTTAGCAGTTATTTTAATTTTCATTC
>NW_018251282.1:11858-51942 GCF_001263595.1 Phalaenopsis equestris | reverse complement strand
TTTTATTAAAAATAATTTTCAAAGCTATTATTATATTTATAAGTAAAAGTTTTGTATTAAGACTTTGCTTTAGGAAAGGAAAAGTAAAATTCAAAATTGTTAAAGGCCTATTCAGATATAGTAATCCTTGTCTAAAAAAAAGAAAAAGAAAAGAAAAAGAAAAAGGAAAGAAAAAAAAAAAGGAAAAGAAGGAAGAAAAAGTGAGGGAGGAGAAGCTTGTGAATTAGTGTCTAATCAAAAATTGGTTCTACATTTGATCTTTTTAAAGTAAGACTTGAGAAAAACTTAAGCTTATAGATATAATATAGTAAGTAAAATTATTCTTAATAAATTTTGAGGCACCTATTGGCTTAATAGGTGGTTACAACCACCATGGATGAAAATTATTGGGAAAGGATGCATCTCTAGGGGAAATACATTGAATCAAGACATATTTTGAAGAGATACTAAGACACCTCTTAGAAAATTATAAAAGAAGGAAGAGAAGACTTTGAGAAGAGTCCTGAAAAGGTCCAAAAAGGTGTGGGGTCCTGAAAGTACTGGGAAAGTTTTTGAAATTTCTAAAATTTGGGAGTTAGTTGGAGAGATTTTCAGGAACCACATATTTATCCTTTTTGTTTTATTTTTATATTGAGAGTGTTGTAAAAGAGAAGAGATTCAAGGGAACTTCAAGAGTTTGTTGGAAGACTTGAGATAATTTTTTATCTTTTGTTTTGGACTACTTTTGGTTTTAATTGAGACTTTTTTTTGGTTTGATAATGATTTATACTTTTAAACTAAAGTGTGGTTTTGTTTTCTCCATAGATTCTGAGTAGTTTACTTTATCACATATTTTGAAGAGATACTAAGACACCTCTTAGAAAATTATAAAAGAAGGAAGAGAAGACTTTGAGAAGAGTCCTGAAAAGGTCCAAAAAGGTGTGGGGTCCTGAAAGTACTGGGAAAGTTTTTGAAATTTCTAAAATTTGGGAGTTAGTTGGAGAGATTTTCAGGAACCACATATTTATCCTTTTTGTTTTATTTTTATATTGAGAGTGTTGTAAAAGAGAAGAGATTCAAGGGAACTTCAAGAGTTTGTTGGAAGACTTGAGATAATTTTTTATCTTTTGTTTTGGACTACTTTTGGTTTTAATTGAGACTTTTTTTTGGTTTGATAATGATTTATACTTTTAAACTAAAGTGTGGTTTTGTTTTCTCCATAGATTCTGAGTAGTTTACTTTATCATTCTTCTTAAAATGATAAGTAATTTAGTGTTGGATGGAAGTTGTGGAGAGTATTGATCTTTAATGTTGGAAGAAGTTATGATGATTCAAATCCATGTACTTCATTTACTTCTTAATTTGGTCAATCCAGATGTTAAAATTTGTTGTGAGAATATGTAGGAACTGGGCTTGTATTGTCTCAGTTAAAAATTGGAAAGAATCACATGAGGTTGTATGAATGAGAATGTATTTCATATGATTGAGTGCAAATAAATAAGGAAATATTCATTTAAGGGTGTAGAGTTAGAGGACTTTAAAGTGACAGGTTAAAGCCCGCAACTTGGTTTACTGTTTTAAGTTCTGATACGAGATGTTAGCCACCAAGTGGAGAGAATCGAGGGAACTCTAGAGTGAGAGCTAGTATCTTCCTTGCCTAGCCGGTCTTCAGAACTATTCAAACTTTAAATTAACCAATGTTCTTTATAGCGTCTCTATTAAGGTTAAATAATATTATTGCTCCTATTTGGCATGACACAATATGCATACTTCCATAAAAAAATTTCTATACTTATTACTGATTCATGATAAGGAGAAAGATAGTTTCATATTTATTACTTTTCTTCTACAAAAACTCAAGTTATCCTTTTAAGTTTGTTCTATTTTTGTCAAAATATTAAAATTACCAAAAATATTTAAACTTTCTTTACTGCAAAAACGTCTTTGGTTTAATTAATTTTCTTTTTAAAAATAGAAATTTTTCCAAAAAGTGCATATTGCATTCTTCCCTGTGGGTTCGATATTCAGGTCTTAATCAAAAAGTCTTATATTACTTGATAACGATACGTATACTTATGTAGTATCCCAATATAAGTAATTAAAAGTTAAATTCTTATTTTTCTTCAAGATCAAGTTTTTGGTTTTGTTGTGAAATAAGGAAATATAAGTGAAAAATATAATCAGAATTATTGTTATATTATTAAATATAAGCAGTTTCGGGATCATATCGCATCAACCTATGGCGGCTCCGAAGACCGGCGTGGCATGCACTGGTTGGACGCCGCCATCCATGTAGCCACTGACTCAATCTATGCTTCATGTATTGAAGCACTATCCGGCTTCATCTCACCCGTTCGTTTGATACATGCACCATCCAATGGCTCCACATCTTTGTCCCGAAATAGTGTAAGCCCGTAACTGTTAACCCTAAAACCTTAAGATCTCCCTCATTTCTCAACCAAATGACCTCTAGTTTGATCCTATAGACTCATCTAAGTGAGACGAACATATCCATATGGTAAACATGCCATTAAACTAACCCTAATCACATGGAGAATCAAAATAGGCTTGGGAAGAGGGGAAGTTCAATACCTTTGCTCTGAGAAGGGGAGCTTTAATCAGAGGTGCTCAGAGGTGCTCGACACGTTCGTGCAAGTTCAAGCAGGCTAGGGATGAAGCCTCTTACTGTGGTGAAATGCCTAGACCCAGGTCTAGACCCAAATTTGATCAAGGCCAAATTTGGGTGTTGATCAAAGTCTAGTGTAGAGGCTCTTTGTGAGGAGGCTTTCATTTGGCTTCTTCTCCTCTCACTATGGCGAAGGTGTAGGTGAGTTTAATTGAGATTTGGTGCACTATGGAGGTGTGTTGGAGAATGCCCTGTCTCTAGTAAGGATTTAAGCTCAAAAATTGAGCTCCGATAAGAGAAATGAGGGCAAGGAGGCAGTTTGGTTGCAGTGAGGAGGTCTCAAAGAGGCTATGGGAAAAATTTGGAAGGGTCTCTTTAAGAAAATTTCAGCACCCTTATGTTGGCCTTAAAGGAGAGGCTTTATAGCCATGGTCAGGGCTCAGGGTCTGGTCTTAGGTGCGAAAGTCTGTTGAGGTGGTGGGCTAAGAGGCTCTAAAGCTTTATCAAGGTGAGCTGGCTTCTAGGGTTGAGATTGGGTTTGATTTAGGGATGGTTGCCTTCAATTTTGAGGTGCTCTAGTGACTATCCCAGCCGTCAGGGCCATGGAAGGTGGCTAGGAGGTCAGGTGAGCCGGAGGAATCTGTCACAACCATTAATTTGGGCCGGCGATGGGTTTTGACGAAGATTTCTTTGGCTTAAGAAATTTAGGAAATAAATCCCTTGATTTAGGGGACCTTTGGTCCATGGCTCATATAGGGTGGCTCAAGTGAGTCTAGCTTGGTTAATTTGACCCAAAAGTTGGCTGTAGAAGTCTTTTCTTGATCAATTTGGCATGGTTAGATCAACTTTGGTGCATGGGTTTAAGGTGGGTCTAAATGACCAAAGGTTGAGATTGGGCTAGGCTATCCATGAATTTGAGCATAATTAGGAATTTTTGTGGTGGTGGGAAAAATGATTTTTAAAAAATTTTAAATGAAGATTTTTGGTGAAGGGTTGAAATGATTTTGGGTTCAATTGGGGGTTCATTTTGAAGGATTTTGGGATTTTGGTCAAAGGATTTTGGGATTTTGGTCAATTGGGGGTTCATTTTGAAGGATTTTGGGATTTTGGTCAATTTAGGCATGTTGAATTGGGCTAGGCTTGGGCTTGGGCTAGGCTTGGGCTAAGTCCAAATTGATTGCTGAAAATGGTCTATAGGAACATCATGAAGAAGTATCAACATAAATTGGGTGTCAAATTTGGGGTTAGGGCAATTAATTTGGTGGAATTTAGAGGCATGGCCAATTTCGGGGAAATTTGGGAAAGTTTGGACTTGGGTCAAAATTAAATAAAATTTAGGCTTCACCAAAGCCAATTTAAGGTCAATTTTGGTTTGCAATATTGTTATGAAGAGTTTAGGCTTCAAATTGGGGCAAATTGAGTAGGCTATGGGGTTCAATTTGGTGGGATTAAGACATAGGGCCAAAATTGGGGGTTTGACTTAGATCAAATTGAGCTAAAAAAATGGGCCAATTAAGCTTAGATTTGGTTTATATCAGTCATATGAAAGGTGAATTTAAGTTTAGAATTGAAATTGAGGGAAATTTGGGCAAAATTGATGGACATTTGAGGTAAATTTGGGGAAATTGGGCCCTTAAAGGCAATTTACGGGTTTTAGCCAAAATGGTCAAATTGGTCAAATTAGGTTCAATTGAAGGGTCCAAATTGGTTTTCAGGTACAAATTGGTTTTGGAGACTTTTCATGTGATTTTGGAGGTTTGGGAAAATTTGGGGTGCCAAATGTATTTTTGTAATTTTGGCAATTTTGAGGGTATTTTGGTAATTTTGGAATTTTTGGGTGTTTTTGGGGGAATTCTGGTATTTTTAAAAGGTTTGAAATGACTTTTGAACAAATTTGGGTATTTTGGGTGAATGTGGGAACTTTGGGAATTTTGGCCAAATTTAGGGCTCCAAGGGTATCTAGGTAATTTGAGAGATTTTGAGGCAAAAGACCATATTAGATATTTTGGTAGAATTGGGGTACCAACCACCCCACATGAGCCATGGACTAATGGAATCCCCATTTGGGTTCTCTCTGGTCTTCGCTAAACCCTAGCCTAGGGCTAGTTAATTTAGGGGACCATCTACATGAGTCTCCCAAAAGATCAAGGAATCAAAGTTAAGAAATTTTTTTGGCTTAGGGTTGTGAGTGATTATGATTGAAAGTGAGTGCCTTAGCTCCAATCCAACACCCAAGGTTAACCCTAAGGTCAAACAGTCCTATAGGGACTCTCCTTGAGCTCCCGCATAATGACCCTACCTACTAAGTGCAGAGGTTAGGACCACTGTGTAGAGCTTCAAGTTGAGCAAAGAAGAGGGTAGAATTTCTAATAGTGAGGGTTCCTTTTCTAGTTTTCTAGGAATAGTCAATAGGAAAGTCCTATGGCTAGACAGTAGGCTACTAAAGAGGAAAAACTAAACCTCAACAAAAGTGAGGACAATAAATGGACCCCTAATAGGTGTGGTGTGCTAGGCAAGCACACCGCTCGTATTGGCGTTGACCGATGAGATCAACAAAAACAATACAAACTCCTAAGTCAATAAACCTAGAAGAAGGTGTAGAATTATGTGTGCTATTTGCTTCTGCTAAGGAATCAGCAAGTGAATATCCGATTAATATCGATACCTAGGAACTCTCGATGGGGATTGGAAAGTAGATGTTGAGTTTTCAGATTTTAGGTTTTTATAGAGGATGGTAATAAATATTCAGGTGATGACCTCAAAGATTGAGAGTAGGATGCCATGGTGGGGGTCTTACACCTATCTCAAAGATATAGGTAGAGAATTGGATGCCATGGAGGGGGCCTTATACCAATCTTGAAGATATAGGTAGAGAATAAAGAACTGGAAGCCGTAGAGGGGGTCTAAGACCAATCTCAAAGATATAGGTAGAGAATTGGATGCCATGGAGGGGGCCTTATACCAACCTCAAAGATGTAGGTAGAGAATTGGATGTCATGTAGGGGGTCTTATACCAATCTCAAATGGTTGAGAATAGGATGTGATGTTCCATAAAGGGGAGTCTTACTCGTGTCTTGGAGATATAGGTGGAGAATTGAATGTCATGGACGGGGCCTTATACCAACCTCAAAGATGTAGGTAGAGAATTGGATGCCATGGAGAGTAACAATCTCAAAAGGTTGAGAATGGGATGTGATGTAATATAAAGGGGAGTCTTACTCTTATCTCAAAGATATAGGTAGAGAATTGGATGTCATGGAGGGGGTCTTACACCAACCTCAAAGATTCAGGTAGAGAATTGGATGTCATGGAGAGGGTCTTATACCAATCTCGAGGATATATGTACATAATTGAATGCCATGGAGGGGACCTTATACCATATAACTCCTATCTCAAAGATATAGGTAGAGAATTGGATTATACCAATGTCCAAAAGTTGAGAATGGGATGCAATATTCCATAAAGGGGAGTCGTACTCCTTTCTCAAGGATATAGCTAGAGAATTGGATGCGATGGAGGGGGCCTTTTACAAACCTCGAAAAGTTGTGAAAAGGGAAATAATGTTTTAGTATTGGCCTTGAGGGTAGGAATGTAGTGCAAAAAGTTTGTGGTGTTGAATTTATAAATGTGTTTCATGTGAAAAGATTGACATTGGTGAGGAAGATGTGTAAAATTTTGTGAGGTTTTATGCAGAATGTGAAATTTTGCGAGAATATGAAAAGAATTAGTGCAGAAAAGGATAGTCATGCTACACGAGCAAAGAGCAAGAGACCTCGAAATCTAGAGAATCAACTCAACAGATTTATTTTCTTTTCTTGTTATTTTTATCACATTTAATTATCAAAATTTGTTTTCAAAATTTAATTTTAGGTGGTTGATGAATTTTTCAAAAGAGAGTTTTTTTTTTTTTATTACTGAATTTTATTATCATCAAATTTTTCTTTTGGTTGTTTTGTTCTTTGTTCATCGTAGTCTAAACCAACGTGTGGCTATGTGGCTTTTATCCATTACAAAAAAAAGGGCAATTGAACAAATAGACAAAATCCTGAAAGAGATTTCATTAATCTGCTCCAATAATTGCTACAGGTTGAGTATAGGCCAAAGCCTCAAAAAGTACAATTATGCTAACTGCAAAGTACATCCAAAAATATCTCATGCTGAGTACATATCATAGGCTGAGCATGTCTAATATATATATCATATTTGTTGTGACGAGATGCAGTAAAAAAGAAATCCTCCGAGTGTCTGTCTCTGGCAAGCAAGCTACTAATTTAGTAGATCTACTAAGCCATGCTCCAGGACAAGAGTTCCCTTTGCATGTACTTAGAGGTGCAACTCTCTCATTGCTCGTTTGAAAGTAGTTCTTCTAGCTCAGGGTCCGGTCGTAATCTATATGGTATTTGGTTGTGATCCATCATCCGGAAAGTCATAGACACCCTACGGTGTCGCACCCCTGGAATGTAATGTTTAGCGACGTCTGCTTTGCTTCCTTTAAGAACCAGCACTGAACCCACTGGTAGCAGAATTTCCACTGCTCCTTTGAACTTGTCGGGGCCAATGATGTCTATCTCTTTTCCAAACAGAATGTTGCTCTTGCTCATGAAAGAGACCGTGCAGAAAAGTCTCATAAAGTCAAGATGGTCTATGTGCGAGGGTATGCAGTCACCTTCATCATATATATTGATAATACAACTGTTGGAAATACAATCAACTGGTAGTAAGCTCCATCGGACCATTCTCTTAATCGTCCACTTTATCATTGGGGTAGCGGATCCATCTGATCGTGTCTCAGAATCCCAGAAGGATTTCCTTGTCTATCGTTAGTGAAGTTGTAACAGCAGCCACATTGTATGATGATCCTGCCGTTTCCACACATCCATTTTCGTGGCTCGGAATAGGCTCTTTCCATTAGCAGGCCTGCTCAACCCCTATCTCTTAAATCAAAAATGCAGTCGAGAATACTTCTTTCTTAGCTTTCGGAGAAGACCTTGGTATATAGCTCCAAGCCATCTAGTATATTAATGAACCTTCTTTGAACTTCTTCATAGAATTCAAAATCTTTTTTATTTACTTTACTCATTTTGTAGTATTCCGTTATACTGATGATTGGCAGATGCCGAGGATGTTCCCTTATTTCAACGTCAATGGGAATCTAGGCTAGTATTATCTCTGTCTGCAGCGGAATGTATGACTCTGCGTCTGACAGAATATATAGCTATGTACCCAACGAGACATATGGTTTTGCATGCATTGGGTAATCAGTGGTCTGAAATCCATCATCAGAGAGTAATTAAAGAATTATCAACAGGACATATGGTTCTGCATGCATCGGGTAATCAACGGTCTGAAATTCACATCAGAGGACACACTCCTCTAAAGTATGTTAGTGCCCCAGGTTGAGGACTATGTTGTCCGGGCACTCCACAAATGCTCCTATAGCTGATGTTTGTGCGGGTATCTCGCCGTTGCACGTCAGGCAACTCGTACAAAAAACATCTAAAATTGGTGGTATCTCTGGCTCTATAATGAATCCGGACTCATCGTCTATAGCAGACAAGCTGGAAGAGGTCTCCCTCATGCCTAGGTCGTATATGTTCTCCTAAGGAATAGAGGTGAGCAAATTTTCCGCCTCCTTCTGGCATCTTCTCTCTTTGTGTAAGAAAGCCCTATGCTTCCGGCGAAGAGCATTCCTACGCTGAGCTCTCCGTAGTGGAGCATACTCTTTCATCATTGGCAGTGACTAGGCCCCCAGTTGGTGTAGCAATCATAGAGGGTCGACCATTAGTCCCCTCCATTGGGTCATATTGTACTATCAAATTTTTCCACTTCAGTGAGGAATTATCTCTGGTGCTGAACCTTAGTAGTGATGGTAGCCCTTCCTTTTCCTGACGGCTAACCATGTCCATCAGAGAATCCTCATAGTCCATGTCGACTTGACTAAAGTCCATAAAGTCCATGTCGCCATGTCGAAGTCTATGGTGCCGCCCTGCAGCGCCCTTTCCTCATTAAGTGCGGCGTTCCAACCATCTTTAAAAGCGAAGACCAGCTTCTAGCCTAACATTTCTCTGCAGACGTCAGGAAAAATGTCAGTAAGTGTTGACCTCATTTTTAGTGAGGTTTAGTTTCCTCTTAGGATTTAGGGTATAGTCTTAGGATTCTTTCTTTGACTATTTTAGATCCTTAGAAATGGAACCCATCTCATTTTAGAAATTCAAACTGCTTCTATACTCTTTTGAAGTTTCGTATGTGGTTCTTGACCTCTAGCACGTCCTCTAGCACTAGCACGTAGGAGGTTGAAACTAACATGAGGAAACTCAAAAGGAGTCCCTATATGACCGTTAAAGCCCTAGGATGACATTTTGCAAAATTTGCAACTTCGCGCGCACAAACTTCGCGATTCGTTCAGTCTACACGTTTGATTACCACAATTAACATCGTTTGCGCCGTTATTCGTCGAAAGCTTAAATGAATTTTTATAAATGATCGATCGCAAACCAAAAATTTGACAAAAACCAAATTTGACGCATTTTTGACACAATCATCGACGAGATTGTCCGAACGACTTCTGATGACTCGTTCAGAATGTCAAATTTACTTAGAATGGACATGCACTTTGCTATAGTTACCTGCACGATCGAATAACACATGAATTGGAGATTTCTTTTTTTATATTAAATATTATAAAAAAAAAGGCAGAAACTTTTTTTTCTTTCTTCCCCTTAATTCCTAAATCCCTAACTCACGCCTCTCGTCTGCCCCTTCCTCCCATTCGCAAGAAATATTTGCGTACGTAAGACATACGCAGAGTTGCGTACATATTAGGTTATTCGGGGGGTATAGGTAGGTTACACTTAGGTTATACCCCTTGTAATTCTTTCTGTAACCTAAGTGTAACCTACATGTACCCTCCGAATAACCTAATATGTATGCAACTCTGTATAACGTACGCAAATATTTCTCCCCATTCGCACCCATGGCTTTCCCCTTTCGATTCGCAAGGCCTAGCCGAGTCTCCTCCTCGCCGCACCCTCTCCTGAATGTGACGGAGAGTTTACTCCTGTCCTCGACATTCCCTGCCCGAGGTTCCTCCTTCCCGAAGCCATGCCTGTCTCCACAAGCCGCGAGCTTCCTTCCTTTAAGTTAACCCTGACGAGCTTGTTCCCTGAAGCACTGGATTGTCAAACCCCTCGTCTTTCCGATGCTTCTCTCGCTGCCACCCTGCTCGCCGCTTAGCCCTTCGCTCTTTTGGTTGCCTCACCTCCGGTAGGTAAAGGGGCATCTCTTCTTCTCCTTATTGCCTATAAAACCTCACTTGGGGAATGGTTTAAGGGTTGGCCAAAAATTATGGGAAGGGTGTAGGTGATGCCAAAATTTCCTCTCATCTCTTTGGTTAGATTTTTTTCTTTTTGCTTTGTTCATACTGTGGGTTCTTGAGGTCTCCTTGGAAGTTTTGTGTTCTGCTTTGGAGAATCTTGAACAAATTTTGGCGCGAGGAGGTGCTGCAGAAATTTTCTCCAAGCTTGTGCTTGCATTTTCTACGGGCATTTGGAGTAAGGAGTTTTTTATTTACTCTATTTTTGGAATTTATTACAAGCCTTGGAGGAAACTGGTATTAAAGATTCATATATATAAGCATCTCTTAAATGATTCTGCTTGTCTTACTTTCTCCGTTATCAAGCCACGGCTGGATGTTGCCTCATCTATATTATGCTTTACAGATTTTCCTTGGCAAAAATTTTAACCATGTTCATTCACCTATGATTCTCTATCATGGGAAAAGTTTGACGCGATTAGTATTCTATGCTGCTGATTAATACAGTATTTGGAAAGCTTGATGTGCACTGTGCAATTCCAGAATGCTTATGTATCTGATATCGGGTGCTGAGGCTTAGAACTTAGTCACAAGTTCTGTCCATTACAATGTGTTACATATTTAGCACCGTGGATTTTAACTTATGCGTGTATAGAAGTTTAGAAGATTTGCTTGAGGTATATACAACCTGCTAATTATTTTGACGGAGGCGATTTCAAATAAAAAATTTTAGCATGGTGACTTTGTGCCTGAAATCTGAGACACATATATGTAATGCAATTCTCTTGCATTTTTTAATCCTAAACACACAATAGCATCTAATATTTGAACTTTGAAACCTATATATGAGATTGTTTAATGCTCACATATTCACATGCATAAAATCTAAATATTGAAAGCAAGTGTAAAGATTTTTCAATTCATCAAATATTTACATGTCTAGCATCTCTGCCTTTCCTTTTACATTTATGCCACCCAATCTTCCATATCACAATAAAATTATCGAGTTGTATATAAATACATACAAATTCTGTGGTATGCATGTAAATTGCCTCTAATTCATGTCATTGCTAGCTCTATGTATTTTATTAGAATGGATACTTTTGATGTTTTGACATATTAAAAATGCATGCGACATTGTTGCATGCGACATTGCCTATAGGGGAAATTCCTATGCAGTAATTCATGAAAAGTTATGATGCTATACTCATTTGAAAAATCTGAAATATTGGGGTGGCTCATTTGTAAAAATCTTAAAAAAAAAACTTTGGTGCTTTATTTTTGGAAAAAAAAAAGGTCTGAAATGTTTCATGTGCAATTGGTAAGGATTGGAAAATCTTGGTGCCTTTTGAAAATCTGGAAGTTGTAGTTGTGTTATTTGTAAAAATCTGAAAGCTATAGTTTTGTTACTTGC
The DNA here is from genome assembly GCF_001263595.1 of Phalaenopsis equestris. Classification (NCBI taxonomy): domain Eukaryota; kingdom Viridiplantae; phylum Streptophyta; class Magnoliopsida; order Asparagales; family Orchidaceae; genus Phalaenopsis; species Phalaenopsis equestris. Next base: position 40,611 of record NW_018251282.1, on the reverse strand, counting down.
AAAAATCTGAGATGTTTGGTGCTATACTCATTTGAAAAATCTGAAACTTTGCATGGCTCTTTTGTAAAAAAAAAAAAAAACTTAAACTTTGAAGGGTTGATTCTTTATGGGATCTGAAATTGTGTAAGTTGTAAGATGCGTATTGTGGAGACTTTTACAACGTTGTTGATATGACCTACTTTTGTTGCAAGCTATATGTTGGGCATGTATTCGGGTTCATACATTTGCTTTACATAAAGTAATTGTTTTGGACACTTGCATTTGGAGAGTCTACATTCATAGCATGAAATCATAATGTATATGCGCAGATTTCTGTCTTCAGAGAGCTTGAATCATTTATGAAATTTGAAATTTGTACAATTTAGAATGCTTGAATCATTTGATTCCCTTTTCTAACACTTGAGGCTCGATTGTTATATTTAAGAACATTTATGTGCATACCACTCAATTCTAACATATGGAATAATTTATTTGCATGAGCTGATTTTGGCAAGTTATTTGGAACATTTAAAAAAAAACGTTTTGTGGGCTGAATTGGCCTCAATTTAGAGTTTTTAAGAAAATGTTGTTTTATGAGCTGAATCAACTGTAGTTTTGAAGACTTTTAAATGCAACTTTTGGTGATGTTTTGGGCAGATTTTGGGTTGTTTTCTTGACTCTTTTTGAGCTTTTTTCGGGCTGCAGTTCTGCCCTGTTCAGGAGAGACTTTGATAGCCTTTTGGGCTGCGGTTTTACCCTAGCTTTGGGTGGTTTCGCTACAGTTATTTGGGGTGTTTTCTTGGCTTCACTTTGAATGATTTCGTGTTTATATGATATGGAAAGCTTTTGGTTGGAGTTGAAATTGGATGGCTTTAGTGTCTCCAATATTTTGGGAATTTCAAAAGTTGTCGTTAGTGGATTTGCTTGATTTGTGAAATTTGAGGGCCTCTACAGCTTTGTGTTGGAAAGCATAAGGATGATCTAGATCAGATTCATAAAGAATTTGAAAATTTGTCAAATTGTCATTCATAAAAGAGTTTTGAAAGTTTGATATTGAAATTTGGATGACATAAATGCTATGTTTGGGTTCAGGATTGGGTGTGTGAGTGCATACAAGGAATGGAGCCATGGGTTTAGTGTTATGTTAATTTTGAGCCCATCTTAATATATTTGGAACAAAGACTTGGAAAGGATACCCTTCATGGGTTGATCAAATTATAAAAATTTGAGAAAGTGATATCCTTCTTGGATTGATTCAAGGATCTTGGGCTCTCTTTTAGACCTTTTTGATACAGTTTTGAGGATTGCTTTATCCTTTACCCTTTCGATCTTTTGGGTAAATCAATTCCTCATCTCTCTCATCTCTATTTTTTATTCTTTTTTTTTCCTTGCTTCTTGGTTTGATTTTCTGTGCTTATGTCTGATACATAATTGCTCACGTATATTCTTTTGTTATATGTGAAACCATCAAGCAAGGTCGTAAGTAGGTTGGTTTTGTTTTGGGGCTTAGGGCAATGATGACAAAGGCACACCGGTGGTAGAGCAGAATGATACCTCATCCTACAACATCAGGACTCAATTCTGGGACCTGATGAACTGTAGGATGAAAGCATCATTCACCGACATAAGACTAGAGGGGGACCCGTACCTTCTTAGGTTGTTGGTAGTCCTAGGCCTGATGACGTGTGTGGACAACTATACTTTCTTTTACAATTGATAAAGAGAATTGATAAGAACATATATAATATTTATAAAAAAAATATATTTTCATTACAAAATTAAATACAACATTCCTTTTGTATGCCTGAAATGCATGTGCATGCAAAAATTTAAATTTTAAATATGTTACAACTGGGTTGTCCACTTGTTGATTACCGATTCTGGGCGAAGGAGTACCCTCCTAAGTTAGGTTCAGTAGGATATCCTTCTAGTGGAATGACAAACTTTATACATCCGGGTGACCAAGTAGCCTTTGACTTCCCACGAGTACAAATATATTATATTTGAGCATAGCCCCGATCTGAGTGCTTGCGGTCCCCTTTTTCGGGATATTCATATGTTTTATCGGAATTTTTGGACAAAGAACTCGTGGTCTTTTCTTCCGGGACCTTCCCGAGGTTTTGGTAATTTTCTTGGAATTGTCATTTGTCAATTTTTCCGGAGTTTTCTGGGTCATTTGCCGGTTTTCTCAAATTTTCTTTTGTCATGGGTCATTTGCCGATTTTCTCTAGTTTTCTTTCGTCGTGAGTCATTTGCCGCTCTCTCTTGGGTTTTCTAGGTGGTGTTTCTTTTGTTGATACAATGCACGCTAGTTCATTTTCTTGAATTCTGTTACTACACTTATACATGTTATTGTCTCTTTTGCACACTATACCTTAGAATAATACGACAATAGTCGGTTTTCTAGGAGGTACCCGATAGCAGGTCGTTGACTCAACTATTGCATCTACACTTAAAAAACTAAATATCAAACTTGAAGGTGCTATGACGAAGAGCTTGGAGCTAGCATTGTGGATATCACAACCATATTCAACAACAAAACATGTCTACATCAGCAAAACATTTTCTTAGAATTAAACAAGCCATAAGATTTTGAGGTAGTTTTCTTAACGTGACATAAATCTTCATTTTATCTTTTAGGCCTTTATACAGTCAAGTTGTGCAATTTAAGCCCTAACTCATTATAGGTTCCGAGGTTGTCGTCCGATACGACGTAAACCCTCATATCTTCTATGCGACTTGTGTGACCGTGTCACGCAAATATAAGTTCTAAATAATAAAACTGGCTTGATGAAACGTCAAATAACATTTTCTCGAAATTGAAGCTAAATAGTAGGATAGTTTGGGAAGCCACCGAGGTTCTCCTCAAGATCTATGGCATCCCCTAGTTCCTCTTCATTTGGATTCCTCATCAATGTTCCAAATTTGAGCCTTTCCCATTTGACACTCTTTGGTCCGATCTCGTCGAAAAGTCCTATCCTTTTAACCTCTTTGAAGATAATATTCCCTGATTTTTATCGAGAGTTTTTTATCGAGAGTTTATCGAGAGTTTTCTTAGGTGACTCTGGTCATTTAAGATGTAATTAACTATAGGGGCTTGCCCTTATAGGAAACTTTAAAAACCCAACTTAAAATAAACCCTATCTAATTTTTCATATTAGATAGGATAACTTTTCGGTCAACATGAAGGTTTGCAGACTAAAACGGATGTCATAAACTCTTTAGTTTATCTAATCGAGCCTCACTAGTAAGCAGTATGTCTATTCCTCCGGATAGATGTATCACTTACGGTGTTGCGCTCATTTATTTAAACTATTGCCTGTATGAGATCCGTTCGGTCTCTTATTTTCAAAGTTAAGCATTTACTTTTCAAGACTATATATTAATTAAATCAAATATCTCTTTCCCAATTGGGCGACCGATAAATTCTGACAACTCTGCTGGGGATTAGTTTCTCTCTCCATTTAGATCAGAAATTCTTGTCTTCATACACCGGTAATGTGTCCATGTCTCTTGTGGACCAGATTACTCTTCTTCCGTTGACGTACTTTACCCTTTTTTTTCTTGGGTAAGTATAGTCAACTCTTTTGGACTTCAGGATAGTGTGTTCAATCACCTTTGAACAGAGATGTTCAGGAGTTCATTAAGACTTTTGTTTTTGTGTGGGATCGGACCCTCGATAGGTGTGTTGGTGTTGGTGGACTAGTTTCACCTGGGCATTGTGCGTTGTTAAGTTGGTCCCACACGGGGTCCTAAACTTTACTTTTCCCCTCATATCTTTTCGGGTGTGGTTTGCTTTTCTGCAAATCAAGCCAAGTTGTTGCTTCTCTTCACGCTCGTTTATTTTGTTAATTGCAACTCTTCAATGCTTTAGTCACAAATAATTAATAAACTTAAAAATTAAAATAATAAAGGATATGCCCAGTTTACAAGACAAGTGCGTTAACTTGAGTACTTCTGTCGAAACTGTAAGACACGGGACGTCGCTGAATTTTGGAAATTCTTCAAATAGCTGGGACAATGTCTTCGTCAAATTTGATCTTTTCTTTCGGCACCGGAGTAAAATTTGTTATCAACAGGAACGAGCGGCCTGAGCTGGCAGTAATTAAATTTGGACAAGGGTTCGATAATGTTGGAGTAGAGTTTGGGGATTCGTTTAGTCGACACGTTCGATTACCACAATTCACATTGTTTGCGCCATTATTCGTCGAAAGCTTAAATGAATTTTTTGAAATGATCGACCGCGAACTGACATTTTGACAAAAACCAAATTTGATGCATTTTTGACCCGATCGTCGACAAGGTTGTCCGAACGACTTTGGATGATGAAATAGACTGCGCCGGTGCATCCAGAACGTTGAATTTACCTAGAAAGGACATGCACTTAGCTATAGTTACATGCACGGTCGAATAACGCATGAATTGGAGATTTCTTTTTTTTTATATTAAATATTATAAAAAAAGGCAGAAATTCTTTTTTTTCTTTCTTCCCCTAAATTCCTAAATCCCTGACTCACGCCTATCGTCTGCCCCTTCCTCCCATTTACGTCCATGGCTTTCCCCTTTCGATTCGCAAGGCCTAGCCAAGTCTCCTCCTCGCCGCACCCTCTCCTGCACGTGACGGAGCGTTGAATCCTGTCCTCGACATTCCCTGCCCGAGGATCCTCCTTCCCGAAGCCATGCCTGTCTCCACGAGCCGCGAGCTTCCTTCCTTGGTAAGTTGACCCCGACGAGCTTGTTCCCTGAAGCACTCGATTGGCAATCCCCTCGTCTTCCCGATGCTTCTCTCGCTGCCACCCTGCTCGCCGCTTAGCCCTTCGCTTTTTTGGTTGCCTCACCTCCGATAGGTAAAGGGGTATCTCTTCTTCTCCTTCTTGCCTATAGAACCTCACTTGGGGAGGGGAAGGGTTTTGGGGTTGGCCAAAAATTCTAGAAAGAGTGGAGGTGCTGGCAAAATTTCCTCTGATCTCTTTGGTTGGATTTTTTTCTTTCTGCTTTGTTCATATTGTGGGTTCTTGAGGTCTCTTTGGAAGTTTTGTGTTCTGTTTTGGAGAATCTTGAACAAATTTTGGCGTAAGGAGGTGCTGCAGAAATTTTCTCCAGGCTTATGCTTGCATTTTCTACTGGCATTTGGAGTAAGGAGTTCCTTCTTTACTCTATTTTTGGAATTTATTACAAGCCTTGGAGGAAAATGGTATTAAAGATTCATACATATAAGCATCTTTTAAACGATTCTGCTTGTCTTACTTTCTCCGTTATCAAGCCAAGGTTTGATGTTGTCTTATCTATATTATGCTTTACAGATTTTCTTTGGCCAAAATTTTAACCATTTTTATTCACCTATGATTCTCTTTTATGGGAAAAGTTTGGCGTTATTAGTATTCTATGCTGCTGATTATTACAACATTTGGAAAGTTTGATGTGCAATGTGCAATTCCTGAATGCTTATGTATCTGATATCGGGTGCTGAGGGTTAGAACTTAGTCACAAGTTCTGTCCATTACAATATGTTACATTTTTAGCACCGTGGATTTTAACTTATGCGTGTATAGAAGTTTAGAGGATTTGCTTGAGGTATGCACAACCTGCTAATTATTTTGACGGAGGGGATTTCAAATAAAAAATTTTAGCATGTTGACTTTGTGCCTGAATCCTGAGACACATATATGTAACGCAATTCTCTTGCATTTTTGAAACCTAAACACACAATAGCATCTAATATCTCAACTTTGAAACCTATATATGAGATTGTTTAATGCTCACATATTCACATGCATAAAATCTAAATATTGAAAGCAATGTACAAATTTTTCAATTCATCAAATATTTACATGTCTAGCATCTCTGCCTTTCCTTTTACATTTATGCCGCCCAATCTTCCATATCACATTAAAATTATCGAGTTGTATATGAATACATACAAATTATGTGGTATGCATGTAAATTGCCTCTAGTTCATGTCATTGCTAGCTCTATGTATTTTATTGGAATGGATACTTTTGATGTTTTGACTTATTAAAAATGCATGCGACATTGCCTATAGGGGAAATTCCTATGCAGTAATTCATGAAAAGTTATGATGCTATACTCATTTGAAAAATCTGAAATATTGGGGTGGCTCATTTGTAAAAATCTAAAAAAAAAGTACTTTGGTGCTTTATTTTTGCGAAAAGAAAAAAGAAAGGTCTGAAATGTTTCATGTGCAATTGGTAAGGATTGGAAAATTTTGGTGCCTTGTTTTAGAAAATCTGGAAGTTGTAGTTGTGTTATTTGTAAAAATGTGAAAGCTATAGTTTTGTTACTTGCAAAAGAACTTTGGTGCTTTATTTTTGCAAAATAAAAAAAAGGTCTGAAATGTTTCATGTGCAATTGGTAAGGATTGGAAAATCTTGGTGCCTTGCTTTTGAAAATCTGGAAGTTGTAGTTGTGTTATTTGTAAAAATCTGAAAGCTATAGTTTTGGTACTTGCAAAAATCTGAGATGTTTGGTGCTATAGTCATTTGAAAAATCTGAAACTTTGCATGGCTCATTTGTAAAAAAAAAAACTGAAACTTTGAAGAGTTGATTCTTTACGGGATCGGAAATTGTGTAAGTTGTAAGATGCGTATTGTGGAGACTTTTACAACGTTGTTGATATGACCTACTTTTGTTGCAAGCTATATGTTGGGCATGTATTCGGGTTCATACATTTGCTTTACATAAAGTAATTGTTGTGGACACTTGCATTTGGAGAGTCTACATTCATAGCATGGAATCATAATGTATATGCGCAGATTTCTATCTTCAAAGAGCTTGAATCATTTATGGAATTTGAAATTTGTGCAATTTAGAATGCTTGAATCATTCAATTCCCTTTTCTAACACTTGAGGCTGACTGTTATATTTAAGAACATTTACATGCACACCACTCAATTATTACATATCGAATAATTTAATTGCATGAGCTGATTTTGGCGAGCTATTTGGAACAATTAAAAAAAAAAAGCCATTATGTGGGTTGAATTGGCGTCAGTTTAGAGTTTTTAAAAAATGTCGTTTTATGGGCTGAAATAACTGCAGTTTTGAAGACTTTTAAATGCAACTTTTGGCGATGTTTTGGGCAGATTTTGGGCTGTTTTCTTGACTGGTTTTGGGCAGATTTTGGGCTGTTTTCTTGACTTGTTTTGAGCTATTTTTGGGCTGCAGTTCTGCCCTGTTCAGGAGAGGCTTTGATTACCTTTTGGGCTGCGGTTTTACCCTTGATTTGGGTGGTTTTGCTGTAGGTTTTTGGGGTGTTTTCTTGGCTTCACTTTGAATGATTTCGTGTTTATATGATATGGAAAGCTTTTGGTTGGGAGTTCAAATTCGATGGCTTTAGTGTCTCCAAGATTTTGAGAATTTCAAAAGTTGTCGTTAGTAGATTTGCTTGATTCGTGAAATTTGTGGGCCTCTACAGCTTTGTGTTGGAAAGCATAAGGATGATGTAGATCAGATTCATAAATAATTTGAAAACTTGTCAAATTCTCATTCATAAAATCGTTTTGGAAGTTTGATATTGAAATTTGGATGACATAAATGCTATGTTTGGGTTCAGGATTGGGTGTGTGAGTGCATACAAGGAATGGAGCCATGGGTATAATGTTATGTTAATTTTGAGCCCATCTTAATATATTTGGAACAAAGACTTGGAAAGGATACCCTTCATGGGTTGATCAAATTATAAAAATTTGAGAAAGTGATATCCTTGTTGGATTGATTCAAGGATCTTGGGCTCTCTTTTAGACTTTTTTGATACAGTTTTGAGGATTGCTTTACCCTTTACCCTTTCAATCTTTTGGGTAAATCAATTCCTCCTCTCTCTCATCCCCATTTTTATTCTTTTTTTTGTCTCTATGAGATCAGTTCAGTCTCCTATTTTCAAAGTTAAACAATTACTTTTCAAAACTATATATATTAATTAAATCATATATCTATTTGGCGACCGACAGTGAGCTGAAACTTAGCATGAACAATAACAAAACAAAATATTTATTAAAGAAAAATTTAGTTTATGTTGGTGAGAAAATTATTTATTCATGTATGCATTTTGTTCAATTTAGTAGAATATCAAATTTACAGGTAGAAAAGAGAAAATTGAAGTGTATAATTTCAAAAATTTTCATTAAATTAAGGTTACAAAAATTTTCATTAATTTTCATTAAATTAAGGTTAATTTTATTACAAAATTTTTGGACCCGGTCACAGACATTTAGCTAAATAGATAATCCCAGAACAATCAAAATTTCAAAATTTCAAATCAAGTGATGTCAAGTAATGTCAGGTTGTGTAGTATGTCTTTAGGTATCATCCATTAATTGACAGCATGGGTCTCTCACCACAGAAATCTGCTAGCTGGTAGGCTCCTCCTGTGTAGACTTTTTCTACGACAAATAGTCCCTCCCAAGTTGGCTTGAATTTTCCACCTATCATGCGACCTGCAAGAATGGGTCTTTTGAGCATGGGGAAAATGTCACCAAGTTTGAATGTCATTGGACGGACTAATTTTTCATAAGCTTGTACAATCTTTGCCTGGTAAAGTTTCAAATGTTGTTGTGCTTCTAGTCGTTTTCCCTCAAAACTCTTAGTTCTTCAAGTCTGAATTTTGCAGTTTTTTCTGTTGTGCGTTGGTTGGTGACAATGACTCTGAGAGATGACGTCTCAACCTCTAACGGTAGTACGGCCTTAGATCCGTACACGAGCATGTAGGGTCTACATTGAGTAGGAGTCATGAACGTCGTCCGGTAGTCCCACAAAACTTCTAATAGTTTGTTGTGCCAATCTCTTTTATTTTCGTTCAGTGTTCTCTTTGAAATCTGTACCAACATCTTATTGCAGGCTTCTACCAATCCATTTGCTCTAGGATAGTAAATTGTAGAATATCTCCAGTCTATCTTGTGCCGTTTGACAAAATTATTGATTTTGGTGCTTTTGAAGGCTGCCCCATTATCGGAAATTATTCTTTGCGGTACTCCGAAACGGTAGATGACTTAGCTTTTGAAGAATTGAATGACGTGTTGTGTCGTAACTCTCGTAATAGCACTGTCTCTGCCCATTTAGAAAAGTAATATGTATCAGCAAGTATAAATCTGTGTCCTTTCAAAGATGGAGGGTCTATCGGACTTATTATGTTCGTGCCCCAACACTCGAATGACCACGAGGTGACTGTTTGGTGTAACACATTTGGAGTTTGGTGCAAGACCATCCCATGCACTTGGAACTGGAGATATCTTCTGACTGTATCCATGCAGTCGGACATCATTGCTGGCCAATAATATCTGAGTCTCTTGACCTTCTTTTCATTTTTGGTCCTGACTAGTGAGCGCCACATAACCCGACGTGTACTTTTTTGACAATATTCTGTGCTTCTGCTTTTCTTTGGTAGAATGATCTTCTATAGATGATATTACCTATTAGAGCATATGACATAGCCCTTTTTATAATTTGATGTGCCTCAGACTTCTCCTCTAGCAGCTTTCCAGTTTGCAAGTATTCTATCAATGGCTTGCGCCAATATTCATTGATGTTTGCAACCACAACCATCATTTCTTTTTGTTTTCCAAGCTTTTGTAGGCTGTTGAAGTCAACTTGAGACAAAACTTGTCTTCCTTGTACTGTGATATCAATGGAATCCTCCGGGGTACATATCAATTCTTTTGCAAGTTTTGCCAAAGCACCAGCATGTGCATTATCTCCCCAAGGAATCTGGTAGAAAGTCTCATTGGGGATCTATTGCAGCAACTTCATGGTGTACTGGTGGTATTCTGCTAATATTAGCTTTAAAACCTTGTATTGTCTGGGGACTTGCTGGATGATGAGCTGAGAGTTGCCATAGATGACAATATCTATTATATCCATTGAGATTGACAACTCCACACGATAATTAGTGCTTTATATTTTGCTTCGTTGTTGGTGCATGACTCTGTCAGGTGGTATGGGAACCTCAACATACCCTTATCTGGCGTGATAAAAACCAAACCAATCTCTGCTTTGCCTAGTATAAATGTGTCTGATCCTTTGTCTTTTCTTGTTGATGAAGCTCCGTCAAAGTACATCTCCCAGCGTTGCACACAGGAGAATTTCATCTGTAATACTTGCTCGTATGGTAGTTCATCATTAAGTGGGGACCCAGCTGGCAGTGGGTGTGCAACGAGAAAATCTGCCAAAACATGTCCCTTGATAACACGGAGGGGAACAAAAGTTATATCAAATTGTAATAAAATCATACACAATCTTGCTATACGTCCAGAGAGTGTTGGTCAGGTCATCAAATATTGCATCAGATTAACTTTTGAGATTAGGGTAATCTTATGAGAAAACATGTAATTTCTAAGCTTTTGGGCGGCGAAAATTAAAGCTAGACAATGCTTCTCAATTAGTGGATACCTTACATCGGTCGGTATTAGATGATGACTCAAGTAGTAGAGTGCATTTTTTTTACCCTCGTCATTGACTTGGGGCTAAGAGGGCTCCAAGTGTCGTCTAAGGCCGCGGAATAAAGTATCAAAGGTTTCCCTAGGATAGAAGCTGCCAAAACAGGAGGTGTAATTAAATATTGCTTAACTTTCTCAAAGGCCCGCTGGAATTTCTCTTCCTAAACAAATTTGGCGTTCTTTTTAATTAATGCCAAGAAGGGCTGTCACATACATGAGAGATTAGAAATTAAGCGACTCAGGTATGCCAACTTCCCTTGGAAGGAACATAGTTGTTTCAAGGTTTTGGGTGGAGGCATTTCCAAGATAGCTTTAATCTTATCTGGGTTGATCTCGATTCCCGGATGACGGACAACGAATCCTAGAAATTTTCCAGAGGTAACGCCAAAATTGCACTTTAAGAGATTCATTTTAAGGTCATATTATCGTAACCGTTCGAACACGATCCTCAAATCATACAAATGGTCTATTTTTTGTTTACTTTTGATGACCAAATCATCCACGCAACATTCTACTTTGTTGTGAATGAGATCATCAAAAATCTTTGTCATGACTCGTTGATATGTTGCTCCAGTGTTCTTTAACCCAAATGACATCATTGTGTAGCAGAAAATCCCGATTAGTGTTCTGAAGGCTGAAGTGTTGCATCCTCGGAGCCATCTTGATTTGGTTGTATCCCGATGATTCGTCCATGAAGAAGAAAATTTCTTGTGTAGAAGCGATATCCACCATCATTTCTGGTATTAGTAATAGAAATTTATCTTTTGGACATGCTTTGTTTAAATCTCTGAAATCGACACATACACAGATTTGTCCATTTTTCTTCTTAACTGGAACAATGTTAGCTAACCACGCGAGGTATTGCTCTTCATTTACAAAGTTATCATCTATTAATTTCTTCACCTCAGCTATGACTTGTTGCTCTATTTCAAGGCGCATTCTTCTAGGATCTTGTTTCACTTGGGTTATACCTTTGTCTACCAGAGTTTATGAACTGCAATCTCTGTTGACAGTCCTGACATTTCATCATAACTCCATGGGAATCAATCTTTGAACTCTGTTAACAATTTAATCAATTATAAAGATTCTTCATTGTTGAGTAGAGAACTTATAAATGTAGGTCGGGGTTGTTCTTCTGTCCCGAGCTTAATTTCCTTCAATTCATCATCATCAACAGTTGACAGTTGACTTGATTTCTTCTTCAAATTATGGCAAAGCATCTTCTATTAGCTGATCAGTAGAGTCATCCTCCATATCGAGGAAATCCTCTCCTTATTCACTTGTAACAATCATGCAAAATTTTGAATCATCAACTGATCCCACTGTACCAAATCCGAGACCCTCTTTTGAGTTGGAAGTTTGACTTTTAACATCCCATAATTTTTCAGAAGTTCCAACTTATCGCCTATCTTTTGACATTTGTTTTGGCAAATGCCCCTGTTGAATTAACTTGTGTACACAAGGAGAAAAGTAACCAAAAGACAATTTCATTAATTCATTAGGATCATCATCCAAATTTACATGGTTTTCAAGATTAGTAGAGGTACAAGCATGATAAAACTTGATCGACTTTGAACCAACGCTACGAACTTCCCTGACCTCTAAACTCTCAACCTTTTGAGGGAGAATCAGAGTAAGGGTCATGGTGTTCACATAGTGGTTTATCCGATATCCGATCAAGTGGTTTATCCGATCAAACATCGTCTCATATTCACTTTTCTCCACATCTTCTAAGGATATCTCGTACTGAGGTTTTCTTCTATTTATTTTATCTTCAGAACTTTCTTCATCACCAATGTAGATGGTCGGCCTAGTCCGTTCAACAATTGAGTTGGCTCTTCCTCGTCCGCGTCCCCTGCCTCGACCTCGGGTGTGTGAACTAAAAGAACCCCCACAAATTTGCTGCAAAAGAGTGACAGAAGATTGCTGAAGCAGAGTTGAATGACTCCCTCTCTGTGATTCTCTTGAATCTTCACTTTTATTTGTCGTAATTTCACAAGAGAAGACAATTTTCTTTGGAGGCGCATAGTAGGCGACATCTTCATGAATATCAACTTCATGAACTGAAAACTGTTGTATATCTCCATTGATGCAATGCTCTTGTTCTTCTTTGTAGTACTTTACGCACTGATGTAGAGACGATAGAACCATGTTGTGTTCGTGAATCCACGGTCAAACCAGTAGAGCATTGAAAGAGGTCTCGGCGTCGATGATATGAAATTTAGCTGTTGTTACTAGTTCTCCAACCTTCATAAGTAATGTACTTGATCTAAGGGCTCTCTCTCCCTTTTGGTTGAATTCTCTTAACATCATTTTATCGGTCGTAAGCTTCTGAACTTTAATGTTCAAGTAGGCCAATGTTCGTAGACTCATCATGTTGAGTGATGCTCTAGGATCTACTAAAACTTTGGACAACACAAATCTATCGATGTTAACAGAGAAGTAGAGTGCACGATCGTAGTCGGCAGTACCGAGCAACAAGTCTTCATCTGTGAAGGTCTGTGAAGGTTATGGTTATCCCAGGCTGTTCTTTCAATGAGCAAACTTCATCCGAGGATGTGTTGACCAACTGGCTAAACAAATATCTGGGTCAAGCAAAGCTATAACCAAAGACTCTCTCTTCTCCTTTGACAAGATTAGAGCATCGTAGTTGCTTTATTTGGCCTGTAATTTCCTAAGACGAGCTAGTACATTGTAATCCACTTTCTATGATCCTCCAATTTTCTCTTGGCTAGGTGGTTCTTCCACTGGCGGAGGTGGATGTAGCTCCTCTCGAGTTATTATTTGCTTTCTTTTATCTGTTGGAGCTATTTTTGGTGGTAATACTCTCCCACTCCTTAAATTCACCTCTGTATTACTTCTGTAATTTCTTCTTTTTGAGATTTCATTGTCAAATCTTATGGTGTTTCTTCTCTATCGGAAAGATCTAAGTTGATGGCAAGCGGTGCACCGTGGCGCTCGAGAATTGGTTCCTCACTTCCGGTGCTGTCATAAGCGGTATTGTCGATGTCTTTAGCGAGTTCGCTGGACTCAGTATAATTTGAGGATCATTTTGGGGATTGAGATTGAAGTTAGATTGGTCATAATCAATTACGTCATCATTAAAAACAGTTAAAACGTAGCCAAAATCGTAATTATTATATTCATAAGATCTCGGAGGGATAAAAAGATAATCATACAAAGTAAGGGGTTCGAGGATTTTCTTCCCCGAATCTGAGACAACAATCTAAATAGAGGCAACCCCTATCCTACCCCCCGTGCTATCAATCTTCGTAGTGGTGTTCCTCTTCTTCTTTGTCTTTGACGATGATGGATATCCTGGTGAAATCATCATTTCGGGCTTCGCAGGCTGAGGACCCTGAACGGAGGCTTGTTCTAAAGCGCTCTGAATTTTGTTCAATATTTTCTTGGACGATTTGCTCCAGACTGTACTCCATTGGTCTTTTCCAGTATACGGGTCAATCGTAGAGATTGGCTCAGCTGAAATCATGTATATGGAACTATTTTCAGGTTCTTTTAAATATTCTTTCGGGATCGTTATATTCCCTTTTTTAAGGTTCTCTCGAGCTAATCCTTGAAGATGAAACAATCTTCTAATGTGTCCCAGCAATCTATGGTACGAGCAATAATTTGGTTGATCTTTCTTGTCGACCTCTTCAGGTTTTTTTGGATCTGGTAGTCTGAACTCAGGCTTCTTCATCAGACTTCTGAACATTTTGGGTACAGCTTCGTCTTTGAAGGAATACACCACCTTTCTACGCTCTGCAGTGGTCATTATCTTATTCTCTAGTTGGTATGATCCTCCCTGAGATGATTGTTGGCTAGACTGGCTATACTGTTGTGTTCGTTGTTGAGTGTGCTGTGATGATGATTGATAAGGATTTTATGCATGTATCTTCATTGGCTGTTTTCCTTTATCAATAGTTGCCACATTTCCAGACTTCTTTTACTTCTTTTCAAATATTATCTTTTCAAATATTATGGTTGCCTTGGATTTCACATGAGAATCCATATGTTTAATTTTTTCTTGAAGACTGTTGGCTTTACTGTAGTTTCTCAAATGATTTAATTGTGAGTCCCTTGAGCATACCCTTGAGCATAAAAGCTGATAAAAGCTGCTGGCCCATGGATGCTTTTGAGTATGATCTCAATCGTGTGATGTTCCTGCAGCTGAGGTTCACATTTCATGCTAAGGTTTCTCCACCTCAAGATATAGTCCAACAAAGTCTCATTGGGTTTTTGTTTTTCCATCATGAGATATCCAATAGACACATGATGTTGAGCTCCAACAAATCTTTTCACGAACAATTGTTCTAGCTCGACAAATGTCTTAATTGATCCGTTGGGCAAATCGACATACCAACCGAAAGCAATTCCTGACAGCTGCTGACAAACTGTTGGAAGAGTACAGCTTCGTTACCTCTTATGTTGCCACAACTGGCTCGAAAATGTGCTATGTGTTGTTTAGGATTTCCAGTCCCGTCAAGTATCTTACAGTTTGGGGACACAAAACCCTTAGGGAAGGATACAACATCGAATTCTTCCGGGTAAGGTCTACCCTTTAAAATCAATGCACCATCCTTAGATTGGGTTAAGGCCTCCGAGCTTGATCGACCATGTGCTTAAATTCCTTCTCAGGCATGGCGCTCGATCGAGAATCCTTCTTTGGTTGCTCATCTCTATTTGTTGAGGAAACTTCTTTTCTTTCATATGTGATATGTATAATCTCTTGTTGGTTGACCTCTGGAGAGGCTAACTGTGGTACTTGAGATTGTCCTTGAATTGTGGCCATGTCATATGCTCAAATAGGTGATGCTCTCTACAGAAGATCATTTGATCAGATGTGGCTACGATGCCTAAGCAGAACATAAGCACAAAATATTGTTAAAAAAGTACATGCCAAATTGTGTGGCGCTCACCAGTCAGGGCCGAAGATGAAAATAAAGAGAAAATAAAGATCAAGAGACTCAAATATTATTGGCAAACAATGATGTCTGATTGCATGGATACAACCAGAAAATGTCACCAGTGTCAAGTGTATGAGGTGGTCTTACACCAACCTCCAAATGTGCTACACCCAATAGTCGCCTAGTGGCCATTTGAGTGGTAGGGCATGAACATAATAGTCCGATAGACCCTCCGTCTTCCAAATGACATAGATTCATACTTGCCACCACCAATTACTTTTCCAAATGGGCAGAGGCAGTGTCATTACCAGAGGTTACGCCACAACACGTCCTTCAATTCTTCAAAAGCCAAGTCGTCTACCGTTTCGGGGTTCCGCACAGAATAATCTCTGATAATGGGGCAGCCTCTAAATACACCAAAATCAATAATTTTGTTAAACGACACGTGATAGACTGAAGATACTGTAAAATTTACTATCCCATGGCAAATGGCCTGGCTGAGGCTTTCAACAAGACACTGGTACAGATTTTGAAGAAGACACTAGATAAAAATAAATGAGATTGGCTTAACAAATTGTTGGAAATTGTTGGAAGCTTGGTGGGCCTACCAGATGACATTCAGGACTCCCACTCAGTGTACACTCTACATGCTTGTGTACGGGTCTGAGGCCATACTACCGTTAGAAGTTCAGACGCCGTCTCTCAGAATCGCTGTCGCCAACCAACTGACAATAGAAGAAAGTGAAAAACTCAGACTCGATGAACTAGAGAGTCTTGAAGGAAAATGACTAGAACCACAACAATATTTGGAGCTTCATCAAGCAAATATGGTACAAGCTCGTGATAAATTGGTCCGCCCGAGGACATTCAAAATTGGTGATCTCGTACTCATGCTCAAAAAGCCTATTCCTGCACACCACAAGATATGAAAAATTCAAGCCAACTTGGGAGGGACCATTTGTCGTGGAAAAGGTCTACACATGAGGAGCTCTAGCTAGTAGATTTTCGGGGTGAAAGACCCATGCTGCCAATCAATGGATGATACCTGAAGACATACTACGTAACCTGACATTGCTTGGCATGAAATTTTGAAATTTTGATCATTGTGGGGTTATAAATTTGGCCAAACGTCTGTGACCGGGTCCAAATTTTGTAATAAAATTAACCTCAATATAATGAAAATTTTCTTTGGAATTACATATTCCAATTTTTTTACTTTTCTACCTTTAAAATTGACATTCTACAAAATTAAACAAAATACATACATAAATGAAAAATTTTCTCACCAACATAAACTAAAATTTTCTTTAATAAACACTATGTTTTGTTCTTGTTCCTGCTAAATTTCAGCTCACTGATGATTTTCCTGTTGCCTGAAAAGAAAAAATGTCAGGTCAAAGGCTGGTTTTTGCTTTCAAAGATGTTGGAACCTCGCATTTAACGAGGAAAGGGCGCTGCAGCATGGCGCGATAGACTTCGACATGGACTATGAGGGTCCTCTAATGGATGTGGTTAGCCATCAAGTAAAGGAAGCGCTACCATCACTACTAAGGTTAAGCACCTGAGACAATTCCTCACTGAAGGGGAAAAATGTGATAGTACAGCAAGACCCGATGGAGGGGACTAGTGCCTTACGTCAATGATAGCTACACTAGTCGGGGGCCTGGTCTCTGCCTATGATGAAAGACCACCAGATGCACCGTTGCAGAGAGCTCAGTGCAAAAACGCCAACCAATGAAAGCATATGGCTTTCTTACGTGAAGAAAGAAGACGCCAGAAGGAGACAGAAATTTGCTCATCCATATCCCTGAGGGGAATATCTATGATCCAGGCATGAGAGAGACCTCTTCTAGCCTACCTGCTACAGACGATGAATCTGGATTCGCTATAGAGCCAAAGATTCCACGAGTTTTAGATGTTCTTTGTACGGGTTGCCTGACATGCAATGCCGAGATACCTACATGTATACCAGCTACAGGGGCATTTGTGGAATGCCCGGACTGCAACGTCCTCCACCTGGAGCACTATAATACTTTGGAAGAGTATGCATCCACTGACGACGGATTTCATACCACTGATCTCTCGATGGGGCAGCTCTATATCCCATTGGATACAAAGCCATATATCCCGTTGGACACAGAGTCATAGTTCCACTGAAGACAGAGACAACACCAGCTTCGATTCCTACCGATGTTGAAATAAGGGAGTATCCTCGACAGTTGCCCATCGTCTCCATGGTAGAATGCTACAAGATGAGTAAAGTAAATAAATGAGAATTTGAATTCTATGAAGAAATTCAAGGAAGGTTCATCAATATACTAGAAGGCTTGGAGCTGTACACTAGGGTCTTCTCCAAAAACAACAAAAGAAGTATTCTCAACTACATTTTTGATCTAAGAGACAAAGGTCGAGCGGTCTTCTGATGCAAAGAACTTATTCTTTGCCACGAAAATGGATGTGTGGAAAGGACAAGATCACTATACAATGTGGTTGCTGTTACAATTTCACCCAAGATAGACAAGGAAATCCTCTAGGGATTTTTAGATATGACGAAGTGGACCCACTACCTCCCATGATAAAATGGATGATTAAGAGAATGGTCTGATAGAAGCATATTTCCAACCGACTGTATTCCCAACAGTTGTATCATCAATATATATGATGAAGGTGACTGCATACCCCCGCATATTGAACATCACGATTTTGTGAGACCTTTCTGCAAGGTCTCTTTCATGAGCAAATGCAACATTTTATTTGGAAAAGAAATAGATGTCGTTGGCCCCTGTGAGTTCAAAGGATCTGCAGAAATTTCGCTACCCGTGGGTTCAATGCTGGTTCTTAAAGGAAATGGAGCAGACATCACTAAACATTGCATTCCAGGGTACGTCGCCGTAAGGTGTCTGCAACTTTCCAAAGTATGGACGACAACAAAATGCCATATGGATTTCAACCAGATCCGGATTTGGAAGAACCACTGCAGTATGAGCAATGAGAGGGTTGCACCTCTAAGCACATGCAACTAAGCACATGCAAATGAACCACTGCAGTATGAGCAATGAGAGGGTTGCACCTCTAAGCACATGCAAATGGAACTCTTGTCCTGGAGCGTGGTTTAGTAGGTCAGCTCGATCAAGAGCTCACCCCACCAGAGACAGACTTTCAGACACATTTTTACTGCATGTTGACATAGTAGATATGATGATATATGTATCAGATATGCTCAGCTTGTGATATGTACCCAACATGAGACATTTTCAGATGTACTTTGATGCATTTAACATATTATACCTTTTATGGCTCTAGCCTGCACTCAAATTGTAACACCTGGTGAAGCAGATTAATGAAATCTTTTTTTGAAATTTTGCCTGTTTTCTCCATTGCCCTTTTGTGCAATTGATAAAAGCTATGGAGTCATACGTTGATTCCAAACTACAATGAACAAAGAACAAAACAATGAAAACTTAATAATAAAGTTCAAATAAAACACTCTTTTAAATTAAAAATCAATCAACCAACGAACCAACGAAAATTAAATTTTGAAAAACATATTTTGAAAATTAAATGTGATAAACAACAAGAAAAAAAGAAAATAAATCTATTAAATTGATTCTCTCGATTTCAAGATCTCTTACTCTTTGCTCGCGCAACATGACCGTCCTTGCTTCACTAAATCTCACAAAAATTCACATATCATCCTCACAAATGTCAACATTATCACATGACACTTATCTATGGGTTCAACACCACAAACTCTTTGTAAAACTCTTTGCCACAAACTCTTTGTAAACTTCAATTCTCATTTCAGAATCAGTCCCTAACTTTTGATTCCCTCTCTTCAAGGTCGGTCCCTAACTTCCGATCCTCTTTTTGAGATTTGATCCTTAAATTTTAATTTTCGTTTCGGAATCAGTCCCTATCTTCTGATTCCCTTGTTTCAAGAATGGTCCCTAACTTCCGATCCTCTTTTGGAGATTGATCCCTAAATTTCAATTCTCATTTTGAAATCAGTCCCTAACTTTTGATTTCCTCTCTTCGAGATCGGTCCCTAACTTCCAATTCTCTTTCTGAGATTGATTCCTAAATTTCAATTCTCATTTCGGAATCAGTCCCTAACTTCTGATTCCTTTCTTTCGAGGTCAGTCCCTAACTTCCGATTCTCTTTCTGAGATTGATCCCTAAATTTCAATTCTCATTTTTTTGGAATCAGTTCCTAACTTCTGATTCCCTATTTTCGAGGTCAGTCCCTAACTTTCGATCCTTTTTCTGAGATTGATACCTAAATTTTAATTCTCATTTCAGAATCAGTCCCTAACTTCTGATTTCCTCTTTTCGAGATGGGCGCCTAACTTTCGACTCTCTTTCTGAGATTGAAACTTAAATTGCAACTCTCACCTCGGGGTCAGTACCTAAATTCTGACCCTTCTTTTTGATATTGATACCCAAATTTCAATTTCTATCTTCGGGTCAGCACCTACATATTGATTCCCATCCTCTATCCTGAAACTTGATAATTTGAAACCCACTCTCCGATCACCCTTCTGATTTTGATCAAATATTCACATGCTAATTCTCCATCGGAAACAAATAACACTCAAATTTTACACTTTGTTCTAGGTCAGTCGACTTAGTAGTCTGTGTTGGTTTTCTTGATCTCGTCGGTTAATGCCAATACGCGCGGGTTGCTTTGCCCAACACACCATAGCTATTGGGGGTCCGTTTGTTGGCCTCACTTTTGGTTGAGGTTTAGTTTTCCCTCTTTTGTTGCCTAAGAGATAGCCATAAGATTTTCCTATTGACTATTCTTAGAAAACTTCATAAGAACCCTCACCATTAGAAATTTTAAACTCCTCTTTGCTCAACTTTATGTTTCACATATTGGTCCTAACCTCTAACACTTAGTAGGTGGGGTCAATACAAGGGAGCTCAAGATGAGTCCCCATAGGAATGATTGACCTTAGGGTTGACTTTAGGTGTTGTTCTGGAGTATGTTCACTCACAACACTCACTATCACTCACAATCACTCACAATCCTAAAACCCAAATTGTTGACTTTGATCCCTTGATCTTTTGGGAGATTCATGTAGATGGTCCCCTAAACCCATCAGCCCTAGGCTAGGGTTTGGCTAAGACCATTACATAGAGAACCCAAATGGAGATTTCATTGGTCCATAGCTCATACAGGGTGGTTGGAACCCCAATTCTACCTAAATATCTAACTTGGCCTATTGCTCATAAATCCACCCAAATCACCTAAATGCCCTTGAAACCTTAAATTTGGCCAAAATTTCCAAATTCACTCAAAATAGTTAAATTAATTCAAAAATCATTTCAAACCATTTCAAAATACCCAAATTGCCCAAATCCACCAAAAAATTCCAAAATTACCAAAATACCCCTAAATTTACCAAAATTACAAAAATACCCTTGGCACCCCAACTTTCCCAAAAAATTCAAAACCACTTCAATTATCTCTAAAACCAATTTGGGCCCTCCAATTAAACCCAATTTAGCCATATTGTTCATTTTGACCAAAACCCCCAACTGCCTTTAATGACTCAATTTCCTCAAATTCACCTCAAATGTCCACTAATTTGGTCCTAATTCCCCTCAATTTCAATTCTAAACTCAAATTCATCTTTCATTTGACCAATCCAAACCAAACCCAAGTCTAATTGGCCCATGCTTTGTACTCAATTTTAATCCAAATAAAAAACCCCAATTTTAGCCATATGACTTAATATCATCTAATTGAACCACATAGCCTAATCAGTTTGCCCCAATTTGAATCATAAAATCTTCATAACACTCCTACACATCAAATTTGCCCATAAATTGGCCTTGGTTAGGCCTTAATTTCACTTAATTTTAACCCAAGTTCAAAATTCCCAAATTTGCCCCAAATTGGCCATACCTCCAAATTCCACAACCATCTAATTGTGGCCTCCCCTCTCAGACAAAGGTATTGAACTCCTACACATCTAATTGTGGCCTCCCCTCTCGGACAAAAATACCCTTGTTCGTCTTGAGTAGATGAATGTTTAGGAACAAACCCTATGGGATTTGGTTTAGTCTAGGCCAATATTTTAAGGTTTTAGTGTGAACGGCTCACATGTTAGTTCACTTGGGGACGATAAGGGAGAGTTGTCCGATCGCGTGTGTATTCAATGGACGGAGGAGATCAAGCCAGACAGATCCATGGTGCATAAAGCACGGTCCGTGTGGAGGCTACATGGCTGGCTGCGTCAAATGGCGGAGCGACGTATGGAACCTTTGGAGCGGACGAGGATGAGTTGGTGCTGCGTAGATAAGTAGAAAAATAGGGATTTTTGGATTATTTTAAATGCCTATACTTCAAAAATCCATATATTTCTATAAAAAAATCATAAAAATAAAAGAAAGATTCTCCCTTACTCAGTGAACAGAGGAGAATAATGTGGACTAAAAAAAAACTATTTTCTCACACTATAAATTTTAATTAATTAAATGTCCTCTATGGCATTTTAATGCCATCTCTGGTATTCTAATTCTCCATGACTTAAAACATTTCACCATGGCTTGAAATTTTGAGGGTTTGTTCCTCATGAGAGAGGCCATGTCTTCTGATTTTTTCAAGGTCAGAGGGCATCTCTATGCTTCTAGCTTTAACTTTCAAGCTAAGGTGACCATTTTAGTTTATTTTAATTACATAAATCAAAATATCACATGAAAAATCATGAGAACAATTTTAGTAGGTCTCCTGTGGTCAGAAAAATCTAGGAAAAATATTGTGATGCTTTGAATCATTTTAATAATTTTTATACTTAGTTAAATGTAAATACCTTGTATTAATTTGTGTAAATTAAATACATATAAAAAATTAACAAAACCCACTGTAAAAATTCAAAAATTATTTGGTTTGATTTAAGCACTTAAATATATTTTCTAAGAAATCACGTATTTTTGTACAAAGATAAATATAATAAAATAAATACACTTAGAAGAATTATGAAATGTATTTTTCTGAGTTCCTTATGAATAGAGGCACTTAGGAAAAATAAAAATTATTTTTGAAAAAAATACTTGATTTTTTAGCCATATTTTGGATTAAAAATAATTAAAAAATCCAAAAATACAATAATAATTCAAAATGTGCCTAATTGTCCTCTCATCACCTGGGACTCAATAAAATATTTTTCCTAAATTTCCTAAGATTAAAAACAAGCTTCAAAAGCTTAAAAATGAATTTTCTTTATTTTCTCACAAAGATAATTATATCAAATAAATTAAAAATCACAAAAATATAAAATTTTATTCTCTGAGTTTTCTAAACTAAGAGGAGTCTAATAAAAGTATAAAAATAATTTTTATAATCAAAAACTATTTTCTATTTAGATAAATCATGAAAATTGATTTAAAATTAAATAATAAAAATAGAAATTTGATTCAAAAAATCTTGAAATTTTGCCTAAGTGTTTATCTGACCTTAGGAAACCTCTAATAATTTTTTCATAAATATAAATTTTATATTGGATAATTAAATAAATTAATCTTTGAAAATCCTATTTTCTAAATTAAATCAAATTTTGAGAGGTCCACATGTTCTCCTCTAACATTATAATTACCTCATGGATATAACACTTTAAACCCTCAAAATCATTTGAGTTGTGTTTAAAGAGTTATGAGGTGAAGTGCCCCGAGCGCAAAGTGGTAATTTTAAGACTTTGGTGCTTTAATCAAAATTTAGGATTACCAAAGGGAAAATGGGTAGTTTTCATCTTAATAAACATGTTTGGATGATTGAAATACAATGGGGCTAAAGGGTAGAAATCCATTCAACACCCTTGCACAACATCAACTAAAATCTTCATGACTTGGAAGTCAATTAAAGATCAAGTGATTCTTAAGTGATGGGCATAAGCCAGAAAGATGATAATTTACTTTTCTCAAGCCCAAAGTTGAGGATGATTTAACTATTTGATAAGAATACAAATCACTTATCACCAAATTGGTTTTGGTAGCTCCTTATGATCAGAGGAACCTAAAAAAATAAAATTGCAATTAAAATATTTACTTCATATTTGACCTGTTTTTTAGCATTTTAATAATTAAAAATTAATTAAAAATAAAAAAAATTACATTTTGTAAAAACACACTAAAATGTCACATTTTGCTTTCTGATCACTTGGGACCAATCAAAATAATTTTCCTAATTTTCTAAGTCAAGATATTAATTTTAAAGGTTTAAAAATGAAATTTCTCTAATTTTTCACTAAAATAACTCCAATAATTAAAACATAAACTATAAAATATGAAATTTATTTCTTTGGGTTCCCTGGACTCAGAGAGTTTTAATAAAAATATAAAACTTAATTTTATTCTTAAATGATATTTTATATTTTTAATACTAAAAATAAACAAATAATTTTAATAATTACATTAAACTTCTTAAAATCATGAAAATTGGTCCAAGCGGTCCTTTGACCTAGATGAGCCTTCAATTTTTTTCTTAAGGACAGAAGTTTTGTGTTAGTTGAGTTATTAAGTTTTATTTGAAAATCCCTATTTTTGTATTAAAATAATTATAAAATTAAATAAATTCAAAAAAATACATTTTCTCATCTGATGTTTTAATCAACCCATGAGTGGGGTAACATAAAATTTTCAACTCATTTGAGCTCAATTTAATGAAGTATAGGGTGTTAAGGCCTTAAGGGCAAAAAGGGTAATTTTGGAATTTAAGACTTAATTAATATTTAGGCTTAACCAAATAGCTAAATGAGAAACAAATAATATTAATTGATATGTTTTGATTATTGAAATGTGAACGGGAAAAATGGTAGCAACCAATCTCATTTTGGTCTTATAAAGGATAAATTTGTAATTTCTTAAAGTTAATGAAATTTGGAAGAATATTTAAATAGCAAAGATATTAAGGTGAAAGGTTTTGATTTTGGAAGATCATAACTCACTTATTTTAAACCCCATATGATGGTGTATGATTCATGATAATGATTAAGAACATGAATATTAAAAATCCTTTTCTTAACAATACAAATCTACTTATTAAGCTTTTAAGGGCTTAGTAGTGAGCCATGCTTAATCAAATTTTTTTTTAATGAGGTTTAGAAAATAATCTATAACTAATTTAAAATCATTTAAAACACTACAAGCCCATCTTTAAAATCAAAGTGCTAAGTTTCTTAATTAGGCCAAATTGCTCCTAAGGGTCTTTACCTATATAATTTATAAATAAAACATCAAGTGATAATTACCCCATCCTTAGTGTTGGCTAGAACATCAGTTCATTGAGCATAAGGGTATGATAAGGATGAGTTATTAAGCAACCTAATGAGTTTGAACGAGCTCAAAAATTTTTCAAGAGATTGTGACATGCCCAGGATCTCGTACTCTTTTGGATACGATTGAAACCCATTATGCCTTGCTTAAGAAGCCATCTATACACTTAATCAAATAGGAACCACTAAAATATGACATAGGATTGAATTGAATAGGGTTTATATTAAGATGGGTTCGTACATGCTTTCTATAAGGGCAAGCCCCTATAGTTAATTACATCTTAAATGACCAATGTCACATAAGAAGACTCTCGATAAAAATCAGGAAATATTATCTTCAAGGAATTTCAAAGGGTAGGACTTTTCAATGAGATCAGACGTAGCGGTGTGAAAGGGGATTGATTCAAATTTGGAACATTTTGTTGTAGAACCCAAAGGAGGAAGAACTAGGGGATGTCATGGATCCTAGAGGAGAACCTCAGTGACTTTCCAAGCTATCCTAATGTTTGGTTTAAATTTAGAGGAGAAAATTTTAAGTGTTTCGTCCTGCCAATTTTATTAGTTAGGGCTTATATTCGTGTGAAACAATCACACAAATAGCCTTGAAGATATGAAGATTTAGGTCGTGACAAACGACAACCTTGGAATCCTAAGATGAGTTAGGGCTTATATTGTATAGCAGGGCTATGCAAAGGCCTAAAGATGATGTGAGGATTTATGTTGCATAAGCAAGCAACCTCAAAGTCTTATGGTTTTGTTATTTAAGTCTAAGGAAGGAAGATTAGTTTAGGTGGGGAAGACAAGTTTTGCTGTTGAAGATGGTCGTGCTGCCCACCATGCTAGCTCCAAGCTCCTTACCGCAACGAGTTTAAGTTTTTCTAATGTGTCAAGTTATAATGTTAAATCAGGTGGCTTTATAGCTGAAGTTCTTTAAATTTTATGAGGGCATATTAAAGTTGATTAGAGCGACACCGATTAGGATCCTACGGTTCCCTCGTTCCGGTACCACTTTTCTATTGGATTCACTTAGTTCAAATGAACTTACTAAACCCAACTTAATGAGTTCTATAATTTCATTTAAACCGTGGGAAGCCTCATTAGCAACCGTATGTTACCTCCTTCGAGGGATTCCCGATCATCCGATAGAGACATCTTAATTTAGTTGCAATTATAGTTTTGTGTGATGTTTGTGATTAAATTTTGAGTTGTTTTATATTTTGATTGCTGTGTGGGTGAATTTTATCTTGGTTGATTTTAATTTTGGTTTTGGTTAACATGCAAGTTTATGTTATTTTCATACATGTAGGTAAATGCAAGTATAAAAAGAAATAACGTAAGCATAAAGCATGTAAGGAAAAGGCACAAGAAAGAGAATACTATAAACTGTAAAAGCGTGCCTGGCAAGTCTTCTCGTTCCACCACCTGAAACTTAAAAATGCATGTTAAGGCAGTTTTATGGAGAGCAAGAAAAGTAAAGTTTTGGTGGTTTTCCTAACTCTATGTTGTATTTTGGTGAGTCCTTAAAAGTTTGATTAAAGATGATTTTGCTAGGCAAAGTATATTAAGTTTAATAGACCTCTTAGGTATCCAACAAGTTAAGAGGAGGAAGCAGGTCCATGCCTCCCTCTCCCCGCTTTAACTTATTATGTTGCTTAATGGTTCATCCTGTGAATACTTTTAATGCTCAGTGAACATTGATGTCTTAATTATCCTTAAGAAAGGGGTAATTATCATTTATCATTTAATTTGAAAATTATGTGAGTGAATTTCCTTAAAGGGCAAGTTGGTGTAACCTGAACACTTAGCCAAATTTTTAATTAGGCTTAGTGGTGTTTCAAGGATGTTTGATTATGTTATATTTATTTCTCTAATCCTCATTTAGTCAATTTTGATTTGGCATAAGTCACCGCTAAGCCCTTAAGACCAAGGTGAGTGTCTTAATTAGTTTTAAAAAGGTTAAGCTTTAAGTGGTCATGATTCATAATTTGAATTTTTATTCAAAAATCAAAATAGGGATATTAAATTGATTCATTATTGACTTCAAAAGTCATACCCCTATGTCCCAGATCATTTAATTTTAATGAACTTCTAAATTTTAATAATTTAGAAATTTATTAACTTAATTAAGAAAGTGAGATTGATTTCTACCAATTAACCCCTTGGGTTCCAAACATCACCTAGTAAATTGATTAAGATCAGAGGTTGCCCATTTCCCTCCTTGTCTTAAGCCTAAATTTTAATTAAGGTTAAATTTCCAAAATTACACATTTGCCCCTAAGGCTCTAACACTTCATAATTTGTCAAATTCAATTCAAATGACTTTGAAATTTTTATCCTACATCATTCATGGTTCAATTAAGACATCAGAGGAGAAAATGTGATTTTTCAGAATTTAATTTATTTTATATAATTATTTTCATGAAAAAAGGATTTTTCAAAGAAAATTTTTAACTTGACCAAGGTAAATTCTAATCCTTTGAAATTTTTACTAGAGGTAGACCTAAACCAGAGAAGCATTTGGAATAAAATTCATGATTCTTTGAATTCTCTGTGATTTATTAGAATTATTTTAAGTTCAGGGAAATTTAATAAAAATAAAATATTTTAAATGATAAAAATTAATTTTTATGTCTTTGAAAAATCTCTCTGAGGTTAGAGAACCAAGAGGAGCAAATTTCTTATTTTTTTGATTTTTCTTTGATTTATTGGAATTATTTTAGTGAAAACTTATTTTTAGCCTTTAAAAAATATTTTTAAGCTTTGAAATTCAATATCTTTATTTAAAAAATCAGAAAAAATATTCTAATTGTTCCTAAGTGATTAGGAAGCAATTTAGAACATTTCCATGAATTTTGTTGTTTTTGTGTTTTTTATGAATTTTTAAATATTTAAAATAGGCTAAAAATCAAGTTTTTATTTTAAATATTATTTTATTTTTATAAAATATCCCTGATCACAGAGAACTCAAAAAAGTAAGTTTCATAAATTTTTGAGTTATATTTTTATTTTTAAAAATCATTTAAGTGTTAAAAGTGGTATTTATCTTTAAAAATTAACTTAAGTTATCAAATGAACTCAAAATATTTTGAAATTTTTATAGTGAGTTCTCTAGATCATAAACCACAGTGGAGATAAAAAATCAAGTCATTTAAATGTTTATGTTTTCCAAAATTAATTTTTTTAGTGATTTAGTATTTGTAAAAATTAAGTTCATTTTAAATGACTTGACCCATGAAATCAGTACCAAAAGCTTCTCTGGTCATGGTGGACTTCCAAAATTTTCTTAGAATTTCCTAATCAATATGCTAATTTCCATGATTATTTTAAGGAAATAATGTGCAAGAACTTGAAAAATATAGATTTCTATATATGAACCTCCTCTGACTTTGGAAAAATTAGAGGATGTTTCCCTTGACAGAGGCTACAACATGCCAAAATTTCAAGCCAACGTGATGTATCAATATGCATGAAGAATCAAATGATCCCAAACTGTGTTTAATTAATTAAAAATAAAGTATGCATCAAATGGACTTAAAAATTATTCTACATTATTCTCCTCTGTTCGCTGAGCAAGTGAGTATTTTTATTTTATTTTTGTGATTTTTTTACACAAAGTTATGGATTTTTGAAGTTTAGGGTGTTTAAATAAATAGAAAAAGTCCTATTTTTCTACTTATCCATGCAGCACCATGTAAATTCTAGGCAGCTCCAAAACTCCACGCGGCACGCTCCTATTTGACGCCGCCATCCATGTCAGCAGCCATGCGTCCCATTGTTTATCAAAAGAAGCATTGTCCGACTTCATCGACTTCATCGTGGCCATCCATTTGATACACGCGCGATCAGATGGCTCATGGTCATGCCGTCCACCTTCAGGGCTTATGATCTCTCTCATTTCTCAACCAAAGTAAGTGATTTTTTTTTTAAAATGCTCGTCTTAGTAAGACAAACACATTTATACAATTAATGTGTCATGAAATCAAGCCCAAGTAAATTTAGAATCAAAATAGGCTCGATAGGAGGAAGGGAAGAGTAGAAGTTCAATACCTTGGCCCTGAGAAGGGAAGCTTCAATCAAAGATGCTTGGCACTTTTGTTGGAGTCCAAGGAGGCTAGGGATTGAGTCTCTTGCTAGGGGTTGGTGT
>NW_018251282.1:9433-11815 GCF_001263595.1 Phalaenopsis equestris | reverse complement strand
CTATTTCAGGTGTTGGTCTAGAGCTATGGTGAAGGCTCTTTCAGAGGGTAATTTGATGGGGCTTTGTCTTCTCTTACTGTTGTGAAGGTGTGGGCACAAACAATTGAGGTTTGGTGGAGTTTTGAGAGATATCCTATTTCTACCCTAATTTTTAAGCTCAAAATTAGGGTTATACAGGAGGAATCAAGGCAGCGGAGTGATTGGAATGAGCTGTGGAGATCTCAAGGAAGCTCTGTGAGTGATTTGGGAGGCTCTCTTTGAGAAAAACTTAACACACCTTCCATGGCCGTGGAGGTGAGTTTTTATAAAAATGGTCATGGGGTGGCTCTCAGGGCACAAGTTTGGGTGCATTGTGGTGCTTAGGTGGAGGGTAGAGGAGCTCTTCAATTTGATTTGGATGAGCTGGCCTCTAGGTTTGATTTGGGTGAGGTGCCATGGGGGTGGCTCTCGGTTTTGAGCTTTTCTGGCCACTAGGTTCGCCGACCGGCCAGGGGGAGGTGGCTAGGAGCTCAGAGAACCCAAGGGAATATGTCACAACAATTTAGTGCAATAATACCTAATTTCAGTAAGGATATCTTAAGCACATGCATTTTTGGAAATAATATCCCTTAATTTCGGTGACCTTTGGTCCATGTCATGATTTAGGTGGTTTCATGGTGTTTGGACTAGTAACTAAGTCCAACTAATGGCTGGGGTGGAGTTAATTTGGTGACTTTAGGGTGGTTACGTCACATTTAGTGCATGGGTCCAAGTCTTGGGTTTGGTCTAGGCTAGTGTTGACCTCATTTTTGGTTGAGGTTTAGTTTTTCCTCTTTAGTAGCCTAGGGTCTAGCCATACGACTTTTCCTATTGACTATTCCTAGAAAACTAGACATTGAACCCTCACCATTAGAAATTCTACCCTCTTCTCCACTCAACTTGAAGTTCCACATGTTGCTCTCAACCTCTAAATACTAAATAGGCGGGGTCACTGTGGGGGAAACTCAAGATAAGTCACCCTTAGGATTGCTGGACCTTAGGGTTGACCTTGGGTGTTGGTCTAGGGCTAAGGCACTCACTACACTCATCTGCACTCACGATCACTCACAACCCTGAACTCAAATTTCTAGCCTAGAGCCCTTGATCTCTTGGGATACTCATGTAGATGGTCCCCTAAACCTACTAGCCCTAGGGCTATGGTTTGGCTAAGACCACTATGTAGAGGACCCAAAATGGGGTTTCCTTTGGTCCATGGCTTATTGGTGATGATTGGTACCTCAAATCTACAAAAATACCCATCTTGGCCTTTTACCCCTAAAGCACCCCCAAATTTCCAAAATACTCCTCTTGGACCCAAAATTCCAAAAAATCCAAAAATTCCCAGAAAATCTCAATAAATCCCAAATATTCCAAATTTTATTTTTCTAAACTAGAACATGACCCAATTTGGCCAATTTGACCATATTTAAGTAGAATCCCCAAATTTCCCTTTAAAGACCCAAATTTCCCCAAATCTAACTCAATTGTCCACCAATTTGATCTCAATTGACCCCAATTCCCATCCTAAACTCAAAATCCCTTTTTGTATGACCAAACTAAACCAAATACAAGCTCAATTGGTCCATGATTTGAGCCCAATTTTCATTTGGGTCAAAGCCCCAATTTTAACCATATAACTTAATCTCACCAAATTGAACCCATAGCCTAGTCAATTGGCCTCAATTAATGTTGCAAAATCTTTATACATCAATTGACTTTGGTGGAGTCTCATATCCATTTGATTTTGGCCTAAATCCAAAATTCCCAAATTTAGCCCCAAATTGGCTAAGTCCCCAAATTTCACCCAATTGATTGCCTTAACCTCCAAATTGGTATCCAATTCAAATTGGAAACTCTTCATGAGGTCCCTCTTGACCATTTTCAACAATCAATTTATACTTAGCCCAAGGCTATCCCAAGCTAGACCCAAGCCTAGCCCAACATGACCAAATTGATTAAAGTTTAAAATTCCCTCAAATTGACCCTCGAATTGAGCTCAAAACCACTTTGTTCCTTATGATCATCTACACCAAATGCAACAATCAATTAGGCCAATTGATATGGCTAGCCTAGCCCAAACTCAAGCTTTGGTCATTTGCACTCACTTGGACCCATGCACTAAATGTGATGTAACCACCTTAAAGCCACCAAATTAACTCCACCACAACCATTAGTTGGACCTAGTGACTAGTCCAAACACCATGAAACCACCTAAATCAAGCCATGGACCAAAGGTCCCCCAAATTAAGGGATCTTATTTCCAAAAATGCACATGCTTAAGATATCTTTGCCAAATCGAAGCACATTTGCATTAAATTGCTGTGATGGATTCCTCTGGGTTCCCTGAGCTCCTAGCCACCTCCC
>NW_018251282.1:0-7885 GCF_001263595.1 Phalaenopsis equestris | reverse complement strand
TGTAGTATTGTATTCAATCATCTAAACTATTTAAAATGTGAGACATGTTTGGTCTCACCTATTTTAAAATTAAAATGTTACTTTTAAAAATCAAAAAGGTTATATTCATATTTAAATTATTTTCAAAATCATAAAATCATCACTTTTTCAAATTATGAAGTTAAAACGGTCGACACCATTATAAATTATATACAAGTATAATATGTTTAAGTACCTTGGATTTATTATATATAAGATTGGGATATGCATGAAAACATAACTTCTTGAGTGAAACTTAACTGGTTTAATTCGAATAAATATTATAGAGTAATATGTGATAAAAATAGAATCTTATGTGCATAGTTCAAATAACTACAATAAGATTGGTTATGTTGTATGGAACCAAATGAAAGAACAATAAAAGTCATAACAAAATTGAGTTAGAAAACTAAAAATCTCATCATAAGGCGTGACAAAACTACAAAATGTAAAATAATAAATGATTTATAGAAGAGAGATAGTCGAGAGCAACACCTATTGAATATAAGAGGCTGAAATTTTGTCTTTGACGGTTTCAAAAAGTGCAAAAAAAAGTAAAAAATTCACCTAAAAAGGATTCAAAATAATAATGATTTGACCGAAGGTAAAACAAATTTGAAGTTGGACAAAAAAATTGCAAACATTAGAGTAACCATCTAATTTTGTGCTCATAATGAATTATGGAAGAGGATTCATCACACCAAATAAAAAATCTAGCAAAATCTAATGATGATGCTGCTCTTTGAGTTGCTGTACTATTTTGACAATGAAAAAGCTATTGTCAATTATTTTTTGGTGGCATGCCATGAGTAAATCTGTGGAGTTTGACTGTGATAAAAAACTACTAAATTTAATGCCAACCTCAAAACCAAGAAAATCCTAATGAAATGTCACTAGCTTCTACATATAAATCTATAGAATCAGATCTGAAAAGAAGTGAGAAATGAAACAATCAGATAGGACACAAACTATGTAATCACCGAGTAATTTTCAGAAACTACTAAAAAAAAAAGGCTGAAAATATGGCCTCCACAAGCATACAAAAATCATACCTCTACGGAAGAGGCAAACAGCATGCTGATAAAGACCATCCAATATCCTAACTAAATACTCCTTAAAAAAAATCAGCTTTGTATAAAACTAATAATGTTTCTACAGTTTAATGGCCTTGGACGCAATAATTTGTATTACTCGATGTTTTAACCAAACTATTCTAATCAAAGGAAGAAGAACAGGGGAAAGGATTCAACGAACAAATTCTGACAAAAGCATCCAAATTTTGGGTCCATACAGAGGCTAAAGCCCCATTAGGCAGGAACCTACGTAAAAATTTCATATGAATTAAACAACTTGGCCTCCAAATTAAAAACCAAAGTCAAGCAAAGTGCCGAAAGCTCAGAGCAACCAAGCCACACTTCACCTATCCCCAAAGGTGCATACTTGGTTACTAATACATCGAAGAAGGGGAACATGTTTAGAAATCTAATAAAACCTCGGTAAAACATGGTAGCCCCAGACTCATCCTATAAACAACCCACCAAAATGGGAATTTAAAAACTAGATCAACAGCAATCGAAACGGGAAACCCCCGTAGAACAAAAATTAAACTGCGCATGTTACCAATTCATCGAAATTATAAATTCGAACAAAACCCATCATCGACAACAGCGACTTCAAACTCCAAATTCCAGTGGCCAATTCCATAAATTAAAGACAAAAACAAGGGTATAAAATAAAAAACTGTACAACATAAAAAAAGAAAAGAGTGCGCAGAGATCGGACTACCTGAGAGCGCCGTACAGATTAATGGATAAGCAAGTGCAGGAGAGGAGTGAGAAAAGGTTGCAGCTTAGGGTGAGAAGAAGAGAGAATGAAAGACTGCGATGGTTGCGTTCCACCGAATTGTTGCATGCAAAAGCGTTCCCTTTCCCACCGCTTAGAATAAAACCAGAGAGTGGATCGCAGAAAGACGATTGAAAGAAGCGTTTGTACTTCGCAGAGCGGAATCGAGTTGGTTGCTTCATCATGCCCCTTAAATTTATTTGATATATGTACCACTTCGGTGTTTTAGTCAACCTGCTCAACTGATTCACTTTTTCCACCGCATATTCATCATTCGGCAAACATTTATTTTTGCGGTGGAGAGAGGGATTTTGTTTATTGAAACTCTTAGGGAGCGTTGGTACGATATTTTTAGCTGTTTTCAAGTTAGATTTAAGTTAAAAACAATTTATTTAATATACTAATGTGCTTGTCTCGCATCCACCAAACACATAAAAAGATGCATGACTATGGCACAAAACAGCAATGAATGATCGAATGACATAAAAAAAACTACCCAAGCACCCGCCCTGGCCTAGTATACCATCTATCACACCAAACGTGGTAATCATATGCAGAAGACGAGCAAGATGTGTTATATATGCAATTAACATATCAAATGCAACATGCAAAGCACTCAATATGGGTCAACCAAATGTTATACAGTCGGGCCAACTGATATCGGTTGACCACTCGAGGCATCCAACGAGAAAGAACTGATTGGACTGAACAACACCGGGTTGCCAGTCAAGTCAGCCGGGACCGGTATCAATCAATCGATCAAGGCATCCGACGAGGGACATCCAATCGAACCGGACAATACCAGGCGGGCGGTCATGCCATCCCAAAGTTGAAGGAAAAGCCACTAATATTGGTTAATCGACCAAGGCAACTAATGAAGGACAACTGATTAGACCGAATGAAACCAAGCGACCAATTAAGTCAGCCTAAACCAGGTGGTCAAGCCGATCAATATCGGTTGATCAATCAAGGCGTTCGATGAGGGGTAGCTAATCAGACCGGACGATACCGCGCGGTCGGTCAAGCAAGCCTAAAACAAGCAATCAAACCGACCAATATTGGTTAATAGATTGTGTCGTATGATGAGGGACAATTGATCATGCCAGTCAATATCGAGCATTTGATCAAGTTGGCCTAAAGCGAGGGTTGAGCCGACCGATATCAGTCGACCGATCAAGGAGTCCAACAAGCGATAATAGATTGGACCAAACAATAACGAGCAGTCAGTCAAGCCGGCTTAACTCGGGCAGCAAAGCCGAAAAGCAAGAAAAAATAATTATTTTAAAATAAAATTTTTTAAAAAAATGATTACACACAACATGCAAATACACCCAAACACATTCTGGTGGCAAGACAAAATGTTCTTAGCGATCTCACATGAGATATTGGGTGACAGTGAAGTCATAGATACCGTCAATTACTGATCCCAACACAATTTTGTGCGTACTTAGTGTGTCATTACTTCAATTTCAATATCAGTCACAATTTTGTGCATCTTGACTAAGTGCTATTTAACAAATAATTCAAGTTTTTTTCCCACAATTCAATTTTACACACCAGGGATACTACACAAGTGCATGTATCATGTCAAGTAATATAGGAATTTATTTTAATCCCCAAGTATTGATCCTACGGGGATGGAAAAACTCTTTTTTATCGACTTAGTAAAACTCTTATTAGACTGCAGATAAATTATCTAGAAATTAAGGTTGAAATTGTATGTGTAAAAAGAATTAACTAATACCTACAAATTCTATTTCTAAACTTAAAGAAAATGTTATATTTTTCTAAACTAGTTTATGTAGAAAAGTTCAAATTGTATGAAAAATCCTCTCATTGCAATGAAATTATAATCAGTGCAGGAATCAAATGTTTATAAATTTAAATGTAGTTTTGTGACAAACAGAAGTATACATATTATTTACCATATTCCAATTGCATAAAGAACATTGGTTAACCTAGAGTTAAGTTCCTAAATTTTTTATTATGCTGGGTAGATTCTAGTCTGTCACTCTAGAATACCTACGTAAGCCCTTAATTTGGCTAACCAAGCTTTAGGTTCCAAACACTATATTAAATTGGTTATGATTATAACCTATCATCCTAAAATCACCAATTTATACCCATCAAAACTTTTCTCCTGATTTATTTTGCACTGCCCTATTGACTACTTTTCCTTCACCCCTAAATAGTGCAATGTGATTCTTACTAGTTGAGGAATTAATAGCCCTCCCGGGTCATTATGATTCACAACAAGGTTTAACTTATTAATTGATCAGACTGAATAAGTAAATTAAGTGCGAAGTAATGAATCATCACAATTATGAAATAAAAGAAATGTTAAAAAACTCTAATTTTATACATGATTATTTCTCATCACCAGGAGAAAGATTAAGGATAACTACTTAGGTTTTATGTGGACAAAACAATAACACGTGATATATATATATATATATAAAAGCAAGTTTACACAATAAAATTTAACAAAACTCAAACAAAAATACAAAACACTTATCTCAAACTTCTCCCGAAGCACATCTTCTAAAGTTTCTTTGAAAAATTCTTCTTACAATTACTCCAAATATCACTCAGAAATGCAAAAAAATGAAATAAATCTCTCACTTTTCCTCTTTTTTTGCACTCTGAAGTGTTGGAAATATTAACCCATTTACACTTCTCTCCCCCCCCCTTTTCTTCTACTCTTTTTAGGCACTAAGAGACTCGTCTTTTTATAATCTTTGAAATTCCCAAAAATCATCTCAGATGCCCCTTCAAAATTTATCCAAACATATTGAATTTACAAAAAAATTTGATTTTGACGCCTAGACGCTTGACTATAGCGCCTAGGCGCCAACCTTCTAGAAGCCTGAAATAACTGTTTGGCGCCTTGGCAATAGTTCCTCGCGCCATGCCGCAGACTCTCTATTTCCACTTACGGGGTCTAGTACATAGGCGCCAAAAGTTAGCGCCTATGCACCAATTCACTTTTTTGCTCATTTGCTCCATTTGACCTCATTTTTGCTCCTTTTTCTCCAAAATTCTTTCTCTTGTATCTGAAACCAAAGACAAGCAAAATACTTTCCATTAAAGTGAATTATAATTAAAAATAAGCATAAAATGTATATAAAAAAGTAGGACATTTTTAGGCATGTCAATTCCCCCAAACTTTACTGTTAATTGTGTTCAAGTTACTCTCTTATTTTATAAAACAAATATTTTAACTTATGGCAGTGGGTTTCTTTAAAGATTCCTGTTATTTTGTCCCATAAATGTGATAGTGTAACTTTAGAAAAATTTTTAATAATTCAAGCTAGAAATATGGTATAAGAATATCTAGTAATTAAGTTAGGAATTCTGATTTTTTATTCATTTCAAAAATAATTATAATTTGTCAGACTTAGGAATCCTAAAAGAATTAAAAAGTAGAATTATATGAGAACTCTATTAGTAAGATTTGACTAATACATTTAGTATTGATAATAAGCTCAGAATTGTAATTAAGTTGCTTCCTTTAATATGATTCAATTAAAGCCAATTTTTAATTAGGCATCTCCTCAAGTTTCTCCACAGAATTTTTTTAAACATTTCTTTTCTTTTTCTTTTCTTTCTCTTTTCTTTCATGATCTTTTTAATCATTTCTTCTTTTTTTTTATGTGAGGATTACTATATCTGGATAATCTTTCATAATTTTAAACATCACTATCCTCCTAAAAAGGATAAAAAACTTCTCACTATTATTTACTTAATAATGTGTTTATAAAAATGATTTTTCATAAAGCCTCAATTCTTTTTAAAATGTAAATCTAAGATTCTCAGTGTTTCAAAAATACATCTTTTCCACTATGAATAGTAAAAGCATATCCCTATTCTTTTATACTAAATATCTTAACTCTAAAACTACCCCTTATCATCCAAAATTTTAACTTAAGTCTACTATAAAATTCATAGAATCAAAAATATAGTTTCCTGAGGATAACATCACATACCATATGTTATTTTTAAATAATTTTAAATTTTAGTTTATTGAGGACAAATAAAGGTTGGTTTTTTGTTTAAAAGTTTTCTCCCTCCCATAATTTAGATTTTTTTTAAAAATAGTTTAAAAAAATTAATGCAGAAATATAAGCAGGAAGAAAATTTTTCTAAATTATTTTCTATGAAAATTTCTAAGCATGAACATGTAACAAGTATAAACAGTAAAGACAAGTGTGTAGCAAAAAATAATTCTCAATTAAACATGAAGATTTGCTAACTAAAGGATTACTCTACCAAACAAGCAGGCATATATATGAACTTAAACATAAAGTAAATAACAATATAAAAAAAAAGTATAGAATCCAAAAAGAATGTAATGCTAAACAATACTAGGTCAGTACAACGAAATACAATAATGTAAAATAACAAAGTCATCAATAGCTAGAAAAAATAAGTACACCCTGACTAATAATCAAGCTACTACTCATCATGTAGTTCTCATTAACACTTAATACTTATCAATATAACAACACAACTATAAAACTTATCATAGTAAACAACATAAATCAATCCATACAGATAAACATATGTTGCCTCCCACAAAGCGTTTGGTTTAATGTCGTCGGCCCGACGTACCCAATGTTTACTTTAGTTAACCCAACATTAGGACTTCATCAAATATATGTTTGTTTCCACCAAAGTAAGGTTTCAATTTGTGTTTGTTTACTGCAAATATTCTTTTAGTTTTATGATCTTTAACATCCACAACACCATATGAATATACTTTTATTACAATAAATGACCCTGACCACCTAGATTTTAAAATGGGAGGAAAAAGATGACAGTTCAGATTTAAAGTGGTGTTGTTCTGGTTTATTTCACGATTTAGAGGGTATTTGGCTGGTTCAACCGGTCTGGTGCCTAGGTGCTCGTGTTGGCGCTTAGGCGCGAGCTTGCGAACTTGTCTGGTACTTAGGTGACTGACCCAGATTTTGCAAATTTCATTTTTTTTTAGGATCTTCAGATGAAGTTCCCCCAAACTGGTTATTCTGTACCATCTGAATGATATTAGGTTTTAATTCAAATCAGTTGGCTTCTATGGCAGGAGTTTGTATATTACGATGAATTTCATCTACCGTATGATTAGCATAATCTCTTAATGGTTTTTGTATATTTTTGTCAATTTGATCTTCTAAATTATTACGTAA
Source organism: Phalaenopsis equestris (assembly GCF_001263595.1). Classification (NCBI taxonomy): domain Eukaryota; kingdom Viridiplantae; phylum Streptophyta; class Magnoliopsida; order Asparagales; family Orchidaceae; genus Phalaenopsis; species Phalaenopsis equestris. The sequence continues at coordinate 842 of NW_018251282.1, read as the reverse complement.
AATATTTGTCATTTCTTGGAACTTGTGGAGTTCTTTTTATTTTATGATTTTCCTAATAGTTCGCTCTAACTCAAAATTGTAAGGCACTAATCCTTCAGATCTTGTACTACGAATTCACTATTAAAGATAAATAACAAAACCGCCAGCTTCTTACGGGCAACCTCACAAACCAATCCCCGAAATAACGCCGATAGCTAGTGAGGTATTTGAGTTATTAAAAAGAGATTGTTAGCGGCTTACTTGGTCATTTCTTTTATGAGAAGGGAGATTAATGGATAAAAAAGCAAGCATCAAACTTGGTAGGCAATGAGCATCAATGTTAGTGTTGATAGTAATCAAGGACTTACAAAATATACACGGGCATCATAGTTAAAGTTAAAGATTGGCATCAACATTCATGTCGACAATGGAGGCTGGCGTTATAGATGATGATAAGTGACAACCAAGTAGCTTTGTAGTTGTAAATAACGAATCAAAAAATTAAATTAATTAATGCTAACTACATTCAAATTGTCCCCTCTTTCTACAAACGCCCTCTTATCTCCCAATATATATTTCTTTTCTCTTCTATTAGAGGTAGCAAAATAAAGTGAAAATCATCTCCCACTAGAAGGTATGGAAGGCCGACAGTTTGCTTAAGAAGTAAGCATTGCCATCCCCCTCAAAAAGGTTAAAGAAATTAGAAAGATTTACATACCTGCCACTCAATTTACATATTAGCTAAAACTTCTATATATATATATATATATATATATATATATATTTTCAAATCCCTCCAAAACTAATTGTATGCTGCTTTATGTAACAGGCACACGGTATTCTTTAGTAAAGGGCGAAAGAAT
>NW_018251281.1:11564-12256 GCF_001263595.1 Phalaenopsis equestris | reverse complement strand
CACAGCAAGGTAAAGCTTGTGCTTCAATCCATTTAAAAACATAGTGTACTACAATTAATATATATAAGTTACCAAATGAAGGAATAAATGGTACCATGAAATCTAATCCCCAAACATCAAAGATCTCAACTTCTAACATGAAATTCAGAGAAATTTCAATTCTTTTAGATATATTACCTACTCGTTGACAACAATCACAAGTTTTTATGTATCTATAAACATCTCTAAAGATAGTAGGCCAATAAAATCCAGCTTGTAAAATTTTATAAGCAATTTTATCAATCCCAAAATGTCCTCCAAATTCAGAATCATGACATTTCTGAATGATTAGCTCAGTTTCTTCATAAAGTACACATCTCCTCACAATAAGATCCTTACATTGTTTATATAAATAAGGCTCATCCCAAAAATATGTTTTAGCATCATGAATGAATTTTCTTTGTTGTTGCAATGTCAGCATAGGTGGCAAAATATCACTTACAATATAATTAACAATATCGGCATACCATGGGATTTTCCACTCATTAATATTATAAAGTTGTTTGTCAGGGAAACTGTCTGTAATTTCATTTTCAGTGTCAGATAATTCATAGTTTTCTAATCTAAAAAATGATCAGCAATTTGATTATCAGTTCCCTTTCTATCAAAAAACCACAAGATCAAATTCTTGCATCAAAAGTATCCATCTAATT
>NW_018251281.1:8457-10128 GCF_001263595.1 Phalaenopsis equestris | reverse complement strand
TTCATCACTATCTTCAAATTGTTCTTTCTCTTCAAAATGTTCTTTGAAATATTCTTTCAATAGATGTTCACTAATTTCCATGCGAAAACATTCATCATCTCTTTCAACAGTAGGGTATTTCATAGATTTTGCAATGTTAAAAGTAACTTCTTGATCGTTAACTCTCATCGATAATTCTCCTTTTTGAACATCTATCATAGCTTTTTTAGTAGCTAAAAATGGTCTCCCTAAATTGATAGGTATTTCTTTATCTTCCTCCAAATCTAAAACAATGAAATCCACAGAAAAGATAAATTTATCAACTTTTACTAACACATCTTCTATAACTCCTTTAAGATATGTAACTGAACGATCTGCTAACTGCAGAGTTACAGAAGTAGTGAGACTTCTTCTAATCCTAGTCTTTTGAAAATTGATAGAGGTGTAAGATTAATGCTGGCTCTCAAATCACATAAAACTCTTCCATAAAATTTTTCACTGATAGCACACGGTATAGTGAAACTGCCAGGACCTTTTAATTTTTCAGGAAGCTTTTTATGAATAATTACACTACACTCTTCGCTAAGTGCAAAAGTTTCATTATCCGTGAACTTCCTTTTCTTGTTCAGAATATCTTTCATAAATTTCACATAATTGGGCATTTGCTCTAAAGCTTCTACGAAGGGAATGTTTACCGTTAACTTCTTAAGAATTTCTAAAAATTTTGAAAATTGTTTATTTTGTTTGTGTTGCTTCAATCTTTGAGGAAATGGCGGTGGAGGTTTCTCCACAGTAATCTTCATTGGTGTAAATGGATACTCTAAATCTGGGTACTCATGATCCATTTGTTTTTCGGTATCCACTTTCTCTTTTTCAGTTTCTGTATTTTTTTTGTGCCCTTGTCTCCAATTCTTTTCCACTTCGTAATTGTATCGCTTTTATCTATTCTTTTCCTTGATCTTTAGGATTTGGTTCCACAGTACTCGGAAAAGTTCCCGATGTTCAGTTACTAAACACAGTAGCGATATGCCCTGATTGGTTTTCAATATTCTTAATAGCACTTCCTTGATTTTGTAATTATTTCCTTAAATTTGTAATTGATTTCTTTGATTCTGTAATTGTTGACCCATATTTAATATCAGCTCTTCCATAGACAACTTCTTCTCCTTAATTTGAGTGTTATTGTTAAATTCTTGGGGATAAAAAGGTCTATAGTTTATATTTCCTTGGTTGGATGAATTTCCTAATGGGTTTACTGGGTTGTTTGCCCATTATTGATTTGTAGAAGAATTGTTATTCCAATTAAAATTTGGATGATTCTTCCAACCTGGGTTATAATAGTTTGAATAAGGGTTGTTGGGTCTATTTAAGCATTTAAAGTCTCATATGAAGGTTGAACATCCACAAATTGCCCAGATGAATTCTCTTCCATCATCGGAGGTGTTGGAGAATAATTCATCCCATAATGATCTAATTTCTTTGATATTTCATCAATCTGCAAAGCTAACAAAGATATCGCATCAGAATCATGGATACTAGCTATTCTTTTAGGATTTACCCGTTCAGAGGGTCATTGAAAATTGTTAGTAGCCATCTCTTCTATTAATGAATAAGCCTCACCAAAAGGTTTTGACATTAACAAACCACCAGTCGCTACATCTATAATCGATCTAAGGGATCCCACTAATCCAC
>NW_018251281.1:6478-8294 GCF_001263595.1 Phalaenopsis equestris | reverse complement strand
TGAATTAGCAGCTACATCAGGATTTTCGATAGATAAGTGAATTTCATCTGCTGTAGGATTTGCATAATCTCGTAGGGGTCTAGGTTGGTGTTCATTCTTTATTCCTTGATTGTTCATATTGTTTTCCATTGTATCAGAATTTCTAGGTTCTCTTCTCAATCTTCTAATATTTCTAATAGTGCATTCTAATTCTGAATCATAGGATATACGATTTTCAGGTCCAAATTTACGCATACAATTTGAAATCAGCACACAATAAAACAAGTAACTAAATATGGAAATAAGTTGTAATTCAAGTAAAAATTTTCTAATAATCCTAATTTGTCCGTTACTCTAATTGTGATTTTTGTTTCCTCACTCCCAGGCAACGACACCAAAAACTTGACCGCGACTTTATATATGCTTAAAAATATAAGTATTTAATATTGCTGCTAAAAGATTTAATTCCTCAGCAACTGTACCAAAACTCAATAACAGTTATAGATTCAATAAATATGGACGTAATAAATATTCAATAATTGTAAAGTCACACTTATCAACGCAAGTATATGTATCGCTTAGGTAATATAGGGCTCTAATGGAGTCATAGATACCGATCCCACATGGAGTAAGATTAGAACTACGAACTAAGATTTTACAAAAGTAATACTTTAATCACAACAACGAAGTTCAATTTGTTTATCTGTCACTAATAGGCAATTGAAAAAAATATGTAATTTTAATAACTATTAAATAACTAATTATACTAATGAAGGTTCAAATGTGATATTCAATATATAAGAAAGCATCATTCTCCTTGTCAAGAAATTATAGTGAATGGATAAAATGAATTAGTTCAAATTAAGTTGTGTCAAATAGGAGCATACCTATTCCTTACCCTTTGGTTCAAGCATAAAGAACATTGATTAATCCCATGCTTGCTTACTGAATCTGTAGCTAGGCTGAGAGGATATCGGCTCTCACTTCAGAGCTCCCACGTTCCCCTCACCTGAGGGCAAACATCTACACTTCAGCACCCAATTGACAGGACCGAATTGGGGATTTTAGTCTGTCACTCTAAAATCTCAAATTCTACGCTCGATAATATTATTTCCCTATTTATTTCCACCTAACTTTCAATGGCTTTGATCTCCCTGAATCTTGGATGTAATCTTCACTTTAGTTGTAAAACTCAACATATTTTAACAAATCAATTGGCCAGATTGAAAGTAAATTAAGACCGAAGTGAAAGATCATCACAATTTCTTAAACATTTCATGGCTTCACCAATTCAAATCCCCATTTCATAAATCTCAAGACAAGGAGAAAGATAGAGAAAACTACTCAGATCCCATGGGGAAAATACAACAAAACTCGGAATTCATATATAAAATCAAAGTCATACAAACTACAACAATAAATAAACTTATCTCTAATTTCTCTCTAAGAAAACTCCTCGAAGTTCCTCTGAATCTCTTTTTTTCTTTACAACAGACAAAATTCCTCTTCGAAGCAGCAAGGAGGAAGAAATCTCTTACTTTCCCTCCACTCTTACAATATCTCAAAAAATTCCTCACAATTTAGACTCTCTACACTTTTTCACACTTCAATTTGGAGCCTCTCCTCCTCTCAGACCTTTCTAACATCCGGGACCTCCGTAATTTTTGACCAAAATCTTCTTTTAAAGTTGTGGATGAGTTTTCCCAAGAGTTGCCTAAGCATCCCTTCAAAATTTGTCCTTATCCGCAGCCTGATTGGACATAACCGCTGGGCTCGCCGTCGGCGGCCTCGAGGGCGCCGTCGGTGGACCTTCTTAATGAATTAATTTTGGGGTCTC
>NW_018251281.1:0-6390 GCF_001263595.1 Phalaenopsis equestris | reverse complement strand
CTCGGGAAAATCTCACCGTCGGCGGGGTCGATGGCGCCGTCGGTGCCCTAGTTCAATTCTTCACATTTTTTGTCATTTTCGCTCCAAATTCGCTCCTTTTTGCATCTTTTTGCTCCAATGACCCAAATTCATTATTCCTGCAACAAAGCATCAAAAATATATTTCTTTAAAGTACAATAACATCAAAAACAGTATAAAATAGGTATGAAAATCTCAACATATTTTCCTCTGGTCAGCAGATTTAAGCACAAATGAATTGGCAGTTACAACAAGGTTTTGTATACTCAAATGAATTTCATATGCGATAGGATTAACATAATCCCTTAAAGGTCTCTCGTGATGTTCATTTTCATTTCCAGCATTACTTGAGTTGCAAGCCATTTTGCTAGAATGATTTTTCTATTTTTGTTGTTTTCAAATTTTTCTAACAGTTCTTTCTAATTCAGAATCGTAAGGTACTAGGTTTTCAGATCTTATACTATGCATAAACAAAATAAAATAAGTAACTAAAAATAAGTTATACACTTAACAAAGAAAATGTTCAAACTAAACTAAAAACACCTTTTTTATTTATATTTTTTAAAAAAAATAAAATAACTAATATTTTCCGTTACTTTCCCGACAACGACGCTAAAAACTTGATGCGACGGGAATTTGTTAAGCTTAATAATAATGATGCACCCAAACTATAATATGATTTTGATAAAAATAATTTATCTTTAAAAATCACTTTAAAATCCCAATTCCCGTTTACATACTACACAAGTATACATATCGCTCAAGTAATATAGGGCTCTAATGGAGTCCAAGATTTCTATCCCACAGAGAAGCTTGAAATATAGATAAGCTAGTTATTTATATTCTATTATAATATAAAAATAAAGTGAAGTGCTAAGTTTGAAAATGAACTACATAAGTGAAATGCTACTAACTATGCAGATGGATGACTATAATAAGTAAATTAAATTAAATGTAAAACTTTCAAAAGTAAATTGCTGACATAATAAAGGTTTTTGTTGACGAAAAGTTCAAGTATAAGAAAAATCCTTCCCCTTTATAATGAAAATATGGCTTGTGAAGAAATTGAAATCATTTGTAAAATATATTTAAAATTTTTTTATGTCAAATAGGAGCAATCTTATTCCCTACCCTCTTCCAAGCACTATAAAAAGCATTGACTAATCTAGAGTTTGGTCCCTAATTCAGTTGTTAGGTTGGGAGGATACCGGCTGTCACTCTAGAGCTCCCTGAGGACTAACATGCTCACATTAGTTTTCATTCAACTGAACCAAATTGGGGATTCTAACATGTCACCTTAAAATCTTCCAATTTTACATCCATCAAAGTATATATTCTTTATTTATTTCCACTCAATCCCATGAATGAAATACTCTCCCATGAAATCGAATGTGATTCTCCATTTTTTTTAGAAATCATATCTCCTTTTTAGAACATATAATTCTCAACGCATTTTAACAATTCAATTAGCCAGATCAAAAAGTAAATGAAGATCGGAGTTCAAATCATCACAAACTATTGACATTTAAAACCGTAGAAAACAAAATTAATTTTTCACAAAACCATTTCTTCAAAGTAGGGAGAAGGATAAAGAAGACTACTCAGAATTCATGAGAAGGATACGATAAAACACGGATTTCATATACGAAAACAAATTTACAAACAAAAGAAATAAAAAATACAACTTATCTCGCAATCGTTCCCAAGCAAATCCCTAAAAGTTCTCTCCAAGCCTTTCTCTCTTTACAATCTCTCTCAATTCTCTCTTAGAAGTGTAATGAAGAAAAAATCTCTCACTCTCCCTCTCCTCTTAGAACCCTAGAAGAAAATCTCCTCCTTTCTCTCTCTAACTCATGCCCCTTTCTCTCTCTAACTTTTTGTCCCCCCTTTTAGTCTCTCTAGAGGTTTTCTTTTGTTGGCTAGTTCTCTCTTCTCAAAAGAATCTCAATTCCAAAAGAACAAAAGAATCTCAATTCCCTCCAAAATTCAAAAGTTAAAACTTTGAATTTCAAAAAATGTGCCTCCTTGATCCAAGAGTCAAATCCCTTCAAATTAGAACCTTACAAAGTGTCCACATGCATTGAATCACTCCATGGGGTGCATAGGATAAGTGTCCCTTTGAAAATTTGTGCAAAATTCATCTCGAACTGCCTTAATTTGAAAAAGTCGCGTCAGGCGCATCATATGTCAGCGCTCTGAATTTCGGCGCATCATGCGTCAAACCCCAAAATTGGTTGTTTTTGCTCTAAATTTCACTCTTTTTGTCATTTTTGCTCTAAATGCCTAAAAATGAAATATCTGCAATAAAAACACAAAAAATACTCGTGTTTAAAGTCCAATATCAACTAAAATAGACATAAAAATGGTACTTAAAACAGTATATTATTTTTGTGGATCACTAGATGTTGCTCCAAACTGATTATTTTATATTATTTTAATAATAACAGGTTTAAGCTCAAATGAATTAGCAGCAATATTAGGATTTTGAATAGTCAAGTGAAGTTCATTTGCTGCAGGATTAGCATAATCTTTTAAAGGTCATTGTCGATTTTCATTTATTTGATTATCTAAGTTATTTGCTATTTTGTTCAAATTTTTAATTTTTTTTTATTGTTTTTGAACTTTCTTATAGTGCATTCTAATTATAAATCATAATGTACTAAACCTTCAGATTCAATACTATGCATAAACAAATATAATAAGCAAAGAAAAATTTCATAAAAGTACTCTAAAATTTCTAAAAATATTTAATAATATTAATTTTTTTAAGATTTTTAACTTTTTTAATTTATTTTAATTTATTTTATTTTATTTTATTTTATTGCTAAATTTCCTAATTTGCCAAATCTATTTAATTTATCGTTACCTTCCCCTACAACGGCGCCAAAAACTAGATCCCCGAAATTATAGTTGTGTAAAATCAATAAAGTTGACTTCGCTTTGCAGCGATGCCCAAAACTTATTTTGTTATTTTATGAATAAGAAATTGAAGCAACTTATGTTGGGATTCTATGCAAGTATACGTATCGTTATCAAGTAATTTATCAATTCTATGCAAGTATACGTATCGTTATCAAGTAATACATGACTTTCTGATTAAGCCCCAAATATCAATCCCACGAGGAAGGTTTAAATTTTAAATAGGAAATCAAATTAGGAAAGTCACAATAATAAATAAAATCTACTATACTAATTTTGAATATTTAAGGTGCTATCAGAACTAAATTGTCAACTACTAGTAAAGCTGTAAAGCAAAGCTAAACTATAACTATCAAACTATATTTTTGTGATGAAGTTATCTAATATGAGAAAACATCTTTCCCATTACAAAGAGTTTTTGGTTAAATGAGAGAGATAAATGGTTTGAATTTGTATTATGCCAAATAAGAGCAATTTTAGTTCTCTACCCTTAGTCAAATGTTATAGATAATCGTTGGCTAATCTTAGGTTTAGTCTCTAAATCTGTGGTTAGGCTTAGAGGATACTGGCTCTCACTCCAGAGGCCCACTTGCCTTCCTCTGAAGGCTAACTCTCGCTTTAGTTCTTAAACACTAAGACCAAATTAGGGATTTTAGTCAGTCACCCTAGAATCTCCAATTTTTTGCCAAATAATTTATATTTCCCTATTTATTTGCACTCAACTCCATGAACGAAACTAAACACTCTTTCATGGAATCAAATGTGATTCTCACTTTGTTGTAAAACTCATACTTCATTTCCCAGATAGTATGTTTCACAATAAATGTTAACATTTCAATTAGCCAAATCGAAAAGTAAATTAAAAACAGAGTGAAAAACCCTAATAATTTATTTTATATTTTAAAATAAGCACATCCAAATTATCTCTTCATTTCACCATATCTCAAAGTAGGGAGAAATACAAAGAAATCTACTCAAACCTCATGAAGAAAATAAGAAAAAATACGAATTTCATAAATAAAAACGAATTTCAAAAATAAAAGAAAGTTTATACAACAATAATGAACAAACACTACTTATCTTCAACTCTTCATCAAAGCAAATCCCTTGTAGCCTTTCTTGGACTCTTTCTCTCTTTACAAAACTCTTGGTTTTCTTTTCAAAGTTGCACGGAAGAAGAAATCTCTCACTTCTCTCCCTCTCTAACAACTCTTAGGTGAAATCACACTTATACTCACCACACTAAACAATACACACAATGGAACACTCAAGAAGGCTCAATGACACACTAGCCCCTCCTTTTTCTAATCAAATTTCTTTAAATAAAACATAATGTAGGTTTTCCAAGAGGTGTGTCCAATAACTCTAGAGGTGTGTCCAATAACTCTTCACAATAAATCTTGAAAAAGCATCCACATTCATCGAATATTCTAGAAATTCACCCAACACTGACATTGGCGTTGTCAACGCCCACGATGGCATCGTTGGCACTCATGATTTGAATAAATTCTTGTGCTCTCTATCAAATGACACGATTGGAGCCCAGTCTGGCATCGTCAGTGCCCCCACTATTCTGGACTCCTCCTTCATGCTGGCGCCGATGACGCTGAGTTTTTCTTCCAAAACATCATTTTGACTCCAAGTTCTGTCCTTTTTGCTTCTTTTTTGCTTCAAGTGCTAAAAATCATCAACCTATAATAAAAGATGAAAAACACCTTCCATTAAAGTGCAATATCACAAAAAATGAGTACAAAATATAGGTCTAAAAATGCATATATTTTTTGTGTATCAATGGACTATATTTTGTGATGGAGAAATCTGAGCACAAAATGTGAGTCTCGACTTCAAGAACATGTGATTGAGATCTTGCTGAAAAGTATCCATGAGTCGGTGGCCTTTCAAATCAAAGGATTTACAATCAAGACTTTTAAAAAGCTACTTAGCAAAGTGAAAGTTTGCAAGAAAAAAGTAAAACAACTTTGATTTCTGGAAAGAAATGACAAACCAAAACCATTGAAAGAATTTTAAAAGAAGTTTGGGATAGTTGCAGCAGTATATAGAGACAAGAAACTGATGCAAAAACAAGCACAACAGCCTCAGTAGACTTACCATTATCCTCAGCGGTATGGTCAGCAACCACTTCATCAAAGAACTTATCAGGCAGCTGGAAGGTAACCCCCTAGCATAGTTGATTGATTGAGCAGAATATATTCTTTCAAAGATGACTTAGTGAGGAAGATGTTTTGAAACTTAGTTAAGAAGTTTGAGTTTAGATTGCTCATACCAAAGAAGCTAAAAGAGTTTAACAAAAAAGATTATACTAGATATTGTCCATACCACAGGCTGCTCGGGCACACCATAGAAGATTGTTTTAGTTTCAAAGACTAGCTTGAGAGAAACTTCAAGAATGGGAACATAAAGATCTCAAAAGAATAATTAAAAGAACCTAAAAAGGTTTCATCAATTTTAATTCCACCAATTCAATTGTTCTGATTGATCCCTATGCAACTTATAATGGATTTAGTTCACTTTAGACAAAATCCTCCAAGAAGATATTGAACGTGATTCAGATTGCTTCATTAGAATCTTCTATTAATAGTATGGAACCTATTAAGCCACCACTATCAATTACAATGAAGGAGCTACCTCAGGAGTAGAAAAGATGATAGCTGCAGAAGTGAAGACTAATGATACTAAGAGTAGAATAGGGGCTACATTTGGTAGATTGGTTGTTTCAGATTTAGGGGAGAAATCCCTTAAACTGTTGACTCTATATGATTATTTCTTTGTATAATGCTAAGATTCATGATTTTGACTTGCATAACTAATAACAACCAATTTAAATTAAGTTTCAATCCAAATGATAATTCTCAAATCATACAAAACCATGACAAGTTTAGTGATCTTACAGAAGAAGACATCGATGATATGGGTTACAACAACTCGCAAAGTGAGGAGCCTATTTTTAAATTTTAAGGAACTCCGATTGTAATTGACTTAGATTTTTTAGATTTAGAAATGCCTCCAGAAGAGCCAATCACAATTCCAGAAGAGACATCTCCAGGTTCAACCCATGAATTGAAGGAGGTTAATGTGTGAAAAGAATGTTAAATTTCCTTTATGTTTTACACATGATTATGGATGAAATTGCATTTTAAAGAAAGATATTATTATGTTTTTCTTGTGGGTACAATAAATATTAGAAGTGGATCAAAGTGGAGAAAAAATAGAGCAAATTGGAAGTGACTTGGTGCTTTGGAGGACAAAGATAACCAGCACCTTGGTGCCAGATTTCTTAGACGTCTAGGTGTCAATCCCACCCTAGGAACCTGAGAGGCTGGTGCCTACACAGCTATTTATGGGCCCCAAGGTGCCATTACCCCAGCTCCTTAGCTTTAGATTTTTGGGTGCCAAGGCACCCTGTCGGCACTATTTTTGGTGTGAAGTTTGCCC
>NW_018251280.1:6032-6425 GCF_001263595.1 Phalaenopsis equestris | reverse complement strand
GCTTATGCAACGTAAATCCTCACCTTATCTTTATGACTTTGCATAACCCTGCTATACAGTATAAGCCCTAACTCATCTTAGGATTTTAAGGTTGTCGTTTGTCACGACCTAAATCCTCACATCTTCCAGGCTATTTGTGTAATCATTTCACAGAAATGTAACCCCTAACTAATAAAATTGGCAGATGAAACACCCAAATATTTCTCCTCAAAACTGAAACCAAACATTAAAATAGCTTGGGAAGTCACCGGGGTTCTCCACTAGATCCATGACATCCCCTAGTTCCTCTTGCTTTGGATTCTACAATAAAATATTTCAAATTTGAACCAATCCCCTTTCACACCTCTACGTTCGATTTTGTTGAAGAGTCCTACCCTTTGAAATTCCTTGAAG
>NW_018251280.1:3894-5758 GCF_001263595.1 Phalaenopsis equestris | reverse complement strand
CTATGAAAAATATGGTGTCAGTTTGATTTCATACTTCAACGTCCTTCCGAAGGGGGCGATGGGATTTTAGTTCCGGTGGCCGACAGCTTCTTACGAGCAACTCCCCACAAACCAACGCCGACAGCTTCTAGTGACCTCGCTGAGGATAAGTTTTTCTCTCTATTTAAACTAGAAAAAAATTATCTTCATACATAATATGTCCATGTCTCTCTTGGACCAAATTACCCTTCTTCCATTGGCATACTTTACCCATTTCTGTCTTGGGAAAGTACAGCTAACTCCTTGGACTTCAGGACTAGCTGTTCAATCATCTTTGAACAAAGGGGTTCAGAAGGCCATTAAGGACTCTTTAAATTTTCATGTGGGGTCGGACCCGCAATAGGTGTGTCGGTGGACTGGTTCCGCCTGTGCATTGTGCGTTGTAAAGCTGGTCCTGCATTGGGTCCTAAACTTTGCATTTCTTGGTCTCCTTCGGGTTTGAGTTTGCTTTTCTGTGAATTAAGCCATGTTGCTGCACCTCTTCACGCTTATTCAATTTGCTAATTGCAACTCTTCGATGTTTTAATCATAAGCGAGTAACAAATTTGAAAAATAAAATAATAAAGAATGTCCAGTTTATAAGACACATGCGTCAACTTGAGTACTTCTGTCGAAGCTGCAAGGTACGGGACATCGCTGACTTTTGAAAATTCTTCAAATGACAGGAACAATGTCTTCACCAAAATTGATATTTTATTTCACTTCTGGAATGGAGTTCACTGTCAATAGGGATGAACTGCCTGACCTGGTAGTTATTAAGTTTGGACAAGGGTTCGATGATATTGGAGCTAAGTTTGGGAAGGTGTCCATCACAGTGATGAAGTTTGAAATAGATAAGTCTGTGGAGCCTATTGTAGAGTTCAACTTGAAGTCTACCAAAGAATTCTCCCCTTCAAAGGTGATGATTTAAAAGAGCCCTACTAGTCTTGAAAAGTCTGTAGTTGGGAGCGTTGAGATTACTCCGAGAACTGCTTTTACTCCTACTACTGGATACGTTGTCACCGTGTCAACTGTTTTGCCGAGTAAGGGAAAAGAAATTCTACATGAGGAAGTGTCAGTTGACGCTTATGCCCCACTACTTCCTAGATTCGAGGTTGGGTCCGATTTGAAGCTTGTAAAATTGATAAAGCCACAGGAAAGGAGGCGCAACCAGGAAATTTTGAAAGCCAAACAACCTGGACAATCCCGTCAACAACAAGCACATCAATATGGCCAGTCTAACCAACAACCTCCTGAGAGAAGATCATACCGAGCAGAGAATAAGAGGATATCCTTGGAAGAACAATAGAATCCGAAAAAGCCAGAGGAAGCCAATATGAAAGATCATCCTCAATATTTTCCATACCACCAATTACTCGGCCACACCATAGAAAACTGCTTTGTCTTCAAGGATTGTCTTGAGAAGAATTTAAAAAGTGGAAATGTAATGATCCTGAAAGAGTATTTGAAAGAACCTGAAAAAGGTTATGTAAATATGATTTCGGTTAATTCAATTAACTTCTACACAATCACACTGGAAATCACACCGGTGCTCAACAAAAGAAATGATATTCTTTAGAAATCCCCAACTGACCTAAAAGTAATCAAAGGAAACTCAATTAACGCTAAGTTGCGGAGGCTCCGAGCCAGTTGGGGTAACACAAGAAACAATGAAGCTTTACTCTGTCAACAGTTCGTCAGCAGCCTGTCAGGAGTTGCTTTCGATTGGTATGCCGAGTTGCTCAACAAATCAGTGAAGACATTTGATGAGTTAGAATTGTTGTTTGTAAAAAGATTTGCCGGAGTGCAGCATCATATTTCTATTGGAGATCTCATGATGGAAAAA
>NW_018251280.1:0-1236 GCF_001263595.1 Phalaenopsis equestris | reverse complement strand
AATGATTCACACGATATTTTAGAGGATGAGGATTTCACATCCAATTCTGCATTGCTTAGCAATGGTCCACACAATATTCTAGAGGTTGAGGATTTCACATCCAATTCCGCATTGCTTAACAAAGGTCCACACGATATTTTAGAGGATGAGGATTTTACATCTGATTCTACATTGCTTAGCAATGGTCCACACGATATTTTAGAGGATGAGGATTTCACATTCGATTCCGCATTGCTTAGCAATGATTCACCCGATATTTTAGAGGATGAGGATTTCATATCTGATTTCGCATTTCTTAGCAATGATTCACACGATATTTTAGAGGATGAGGATTTCACATCTGATTCCGCATTACCTAGCAATGATTCACCCGATATTTTAGAGGATGAGAATTTCACATCTGATTCCGCATTGCTTAGCAATGATTCACCCCATATTTTAGAGGATTAGCATTTCACATCTGATTCCGCATTGCTTAGCCATGATTCACACGATATTTTAGAGGTTGAGGATTTCACATCCGATTCCGCGTTGTTTTAGGAGTCCCTCCTATCACAATCTTTCAAATCAAACTATATGATATTTTAGGGGCTGAGGATTTCACATCCGATTCCGCGTTGCTCTAGGAGCTCATCCTATTGCAATCTTTCAAATCAAATTCTAGGGGTTGAAGATTTTACATCCGATACCACGTTGCTTTAGAAGCTCGTCCTATTGCAATCTTTCAAATCAAATTCCAGAGGTTGAGGAATCTACATCCGATACCGTGTTGCTTTAGGAGCTCATCCTATCGCAATCTTTCAAATCAAATTTAGAGGTTGAAGATCTTACATCCGATGCGGCGTTGCTTTAAGAGCTCATCCTATTGCGATCTTTCAGATCAAATCTAGAGGTTGAAGATTTTACATCTGATGCCACGTTTCTTTAAAAGCTCATCCTATTGCAATCTTTCAAATCAAATTCCAAAGGTTGGGGATTTCATATCTGATACCTCGTTGCTTTAGGTTCTCTTCCTATTGTAATATTTCAAATCAAATCTAGAGGTTGAGGATTCTACATCCGATTCCGCGTTGTTTAGGTTCTCATCCTATTGTAATATTTCTAATCAAATCTAGAGGTTGAGGATTTTATATCCGATTCCGCGTTGCTTTAGGAGTCCTCCCTATCGCAATCTTTCAAATCAAATCCTACGATACACTAAAGGTTGAGGATTTTATATCCGATTTTGCGTTGCTT
>NW_018251279.1:49111-50840 GCF_001263595.1 Phalaenopsis equestris | reverse complement strand
ATATAAAACAACTCAAAACTTAATCCCAAACATCATACAAAACTACAACTGTAACTAAAGTAAGATGTCTCTATCGGATGATCAAGTATCCCTCAGAGGAGGTAACCTACGGTTGCTAACAAAGCTTCCTACGGTCTAAATGAAATTATGGAACTCATTAAGTTGAGTTTAGTAAATTCATTTGGACTAAGTGAATCCAATAGAAAATAGTGATGCCGGAACGAGGGAACTGTAGGATCCGAACCGGTGTCGCTTTAATCAACTTTAACATGCCCCCATAAAATTTAAAGAACTTCACCAATAGAGCCACCCAATTTAGGGCCGCTGGATTTGACATCATAACCTGACACTCTAGAGAACTCAAACTCGTCGCGGTAAGGAGTTTGGAGCTAGCACGATGGGCAGCAGGGCCATCTTCAACAACAAAACTTGTCTTCCCCAGCTAAACCAATCTTCCTTTTTTAGACTTAAACAACAAAGTTATAGGACTTCGAGATTACTTGCTTATACAATGTAAATCCTCACTTTATCTTCAGGCTTTTGTACAACCCTTCTATACAATATAAGCCCTAACTTGTGTTAGGATTCTGAGGTTGTCGTTTGTCACGACCTAAATCCTCACATCTTCCAGGTTATTTGTGTGATCATTTCACACGAATGTAAGCCCTAACAAATAAAATTGGTAGGATGAAACACTTAAATCTTTCTCCTCAAAACTGAAGCAAAACATTAGGATAGCTTGGGAAGTCACCGAGGTTCTCCTCTGGATCAATGACATTCCCTAATTCTTCCTCCTTTGGATTCTACAATAAAATGTTCTAAATTTGAACCAATCCCCTTTCACACCTCTACGTCTGATGTCATTGAAAAGTCCTACCCTTTGAAGAAATGTCCTATCACTTGAGTTAGTGCAGTTTTCAAAAGGCTTGCTATCAAAGAAGAATGTTCAGTTAGCGAGTCACTTAAACGAGTGGGAGATGCAATTTCTCCTCGCATGAAGAACGAAATTTTGAAGGGTGTTCAATCTGCATGACAGCCCCACAAGACAGCTGGAGTGCCACCTACTTGCATCCCCGTTTGGTTCCGGTTAGGGAACATAATTGATACCGCAGTAATTACTACTGATTATACTACAATCCCATCACCCATTATGGAGACATTCGTACAATCCCGAAGGCAAAGACAAGACGATTACCTGGCACTGTAGCTGGTCTACACCACGGGGAGCATGACATACTGATGTTTCTACTAAGACGCTCCGTCCTGAGACATCATCGTCGAAAAGGAAAAAGGTATGGGTACCCAAGGTCGCTACATCGATACAGTTTAGTGAGCCTGTAGAGCAGGAAGTGAAACTAGGATCTGAAATATTTGATATCGTCACGATAATAGCCAGCGAGATGAAGGAACAAATAGAGGATGTCCTCCAGAACTAAAAACAATCAAGGAATCAATAATTGAGGAAAAAGTTGAGAAACTCAGGATCGAGATTTCCGAGTTAGCTCGAGAACATGGAGTTTTCGTTGATAGCGATGATGAAAATTTTGATTACAATGATTACCTGGAGGAGGATTTCATGGATGTCCATGTGATCAAAACCACAGCCACCACATTTGTGTGCGAGGCTCAACTTCATAACGAAGATAACGCCGTAGATGAGCTGCATAGGGTTATCCTCCTAAGGGATGAGCAAGTTAGTCTACTGGAGAAAAGAATAGAAGAAATGATT
>NW_018251279.1:48196-49087 GCF_001263595.1 Phalaenopsis equestris | reverse complement strand
TTTTTCCCGCCATGGCCACCATTCAGGAGCAATCACAAACACTGCCATTGGCTTCTCCAGAGATTAATCAGCCAAAAATCATACACATTATAGGTGAAAGAAGAGAGGCTACTTCAGCAAACAAAGATGAGCAACCAAAGAAAGAAACTCCATCAAGTGTCATGCCAGAAAAGGAGTTCAAGCAAATGATTGAACAAATGCGGGACGCCTTAGCCCAATCTAAGGGCGGTGCATCAATTTTGATGGGTAGACCTTACCCAGAGGAGCTCGATGTTGTGTCTTTCTCTAAGGGTTTTGTGGCCCCAAACTTCAAAATATTCGACGGGACTCGAAATCCCAGAAAACATATAACGCATTTCCGAACCAGTTGTGGCAACACAAGAAATAATGAAGCTCTACTCTGCCAGTAGTTCGTCAGCTGCGTGTCAGGAATTGCTTTCAACTGGTAAGCTGAGTTGCCCAATGGCTCAATTAAAACATTTTCTGAATTAGAACAGTTATTTGTAAAAAGATTTGTCGGGGCACAACACCATGTGTCTATCAGAGAGCTCATGATGGAAAAGCAAAAGTCTAGCGAAACTTTGGTAGATTATATTTTGAGGTGGAGAAACCTTAGCATGAAATGTGAACCTCAGCTACAGAAAATCATGTGATTGAAATTCTACTCAAGAGCATTCATCGGCTAGTATCTTTCATGCTTAAGGGACTCACCATCAAATCCTTCAAGAAGCTACTCAGTAAAGCCAGCAGTCTTCAAGAGGAGATTAAGCACATGGAGCCACATGAAAAGGCTAAGGTGGCCAGAGTGTTCGAAAAGAAATCAGAAGTAGTGGCGACCGTCGACAAAGGAAGCAGCCGATAAAGATATATGCAGAAGAAGAACGTCAGTCC
>NW_018251279.1:46523-48186 GCF_001263595.1 Phalaenopsis equestris | reverse complement strand
ACAAAGGAACCCAGCCGATAAAGATATATGCAGAAGAACATCGTCAGTCCTCTCATAAACAGAATAATCAATGCAAACAGCGACTGCCTCAAGAAGGAGCACCTCGAACAGGGGATAGAATATCCCTGTTAGAACGACAGAAAGTTGTGTATTCCTTCAAGGATGAAGCTATACCTAAAATATTCAGGAGTCCGATGAAGAAGCCATAATTCAAACTATCAGATCCAAAGAAGCCCAAAAAGGTGGATAGGAAGAATGAGCCAAATTATTTCCCATACCATCGGTTGCTTGGGCACACTATAGAAAAATGCTTCATCTTTAAAAACTGGCTCGAGAAGAACCTCAAAGAAGAGAACATAAAAATCCCGAAGGAATATTTAAAAGAACCTGAAAAAGGTTCCATAAACATGATTTCAACTGAGTCAATCTCCCCAATTGATCCATATGTCGGAATGGATGGATAGAGTACAACTTGGGATGAACTCAAGAGGGTCCTTAATCAAATACAAGATTCATCAAAACAAGCTTCTACAAATATCGAAGAAGGATGGAATGAGATATGGAGCAGATCACTCAAGAAGATAGTAAACAATATTAAGTCTGCATCAAACAAGCCTCTATTCAGAGTCCGCAACATACCAAGCCCAAGATGAAGATTTTGCCAATGAAGATTTTGCCAGGAAGAACAAAGTGTGTCATCAGCAAGGACAAAGAAGAAGAAGAAGAAAAGCATCACTGCAAAGATTGATAGCACGAGGGGTAAGATAGGGGTTGTCCCCACTAGATTGGTTGTCTCAGATTTAGGGAAGAAAATCCTCGAACCCCTGACTTTGTATGATTATCTTTTTGTCCCTCCGGGGTCTTATGAATATAATGATTGTAATTTCAGCTACGTTTTAACTGTTTCTGGTGATAACGTAATTGATTATGACCAATCTAGCTTCAATCTCAATCCCCAAAACGATCCTCAAATTGTACTCGAGTCCGATGAACTCATTGTCAAGTCCAATTAAGATGTTAACAATACCGTATAGGATAGCAGCATCGATGACGAACAGCCAACTCTTGAGCGGCATGGTACACTGCTTGCCATCAACTTAGATCTTTCTAACGAAGAGGACGAGACACTAGAAGATTCAACAATGATATCTCAAGAAGAAGAAATCACAGAAGTTAACTTAAGAAGAGGAAAAGTTTTACCACCAAGAACAAAGGAAAACAAAAAAGGACTCGAGAAGTGATACCCCCACCTCCACCAGTGGAAGAACCACTAGATACCACATGATCAAGATAAAATCAGAGGATCATACAAAGTAGACTACAATGTGCTAGCTCATCTTAGGAAGTTGCCGGCCCAATTAAGCATCTACGATGCTCTGATCCTGTCAAAGGAAATGAGAGTCTCTGGTTACAAATTTGCTTGACCCAAAAATTTGCTTAGCTCAATTGGCCAGCACATCCTCAGATGAAGTTTTCTCATTGAAAGAAGTTTTTCCTCAGATGAAGTTTTCTCATTGAAAGAACAGTCAGGGGTAACCTTCACAGATGAAGACTTGTTGCTCGGTTCCGCCGACCACAACCGTCCACTCCAGCAGATTTGTGTATTCCAGTGGTTTAGTGGATCCTGGAGCATCTCTTAACTTGATGAGCCTTGATGAGCCTA
>NW_018251279.1:44153-46506 GCF_001263595.1 Phalaenopsis equestris | reverse complement strand
GCCTATTTAGATATTGAAGCTCAAGAGCTTACGGCCGATAAGATGATGTTAATAGGATTCAACCAAAAGGGAGAAAGAGCGCTTAGATCAATTACATTACTTATGAAGGTTGGAGAACTCGTGACAACCGCTAAATTTGATATCATCAACGCCGAGACCTCTTTTAACGCTCTATTGGGTCGACCGTGGATTCATGAGCACAATATGGTTCCATCATCTCTACACTAGTGCATTAAATACCGCAAAGATGGTCAAGAAAATTGCAGCAAGGGAGATCTACAAACATTTTCAGTGCATGAAGTTGGTATCCATGAAGATGTTGCCTACTACGCACCTTCAAAGAAGACTGTCTTCTCGCGTGAGATTCAATTCAGACAAACAAAGGTGAAGATTCAGAAGAATCACAAAAAGGAGGTAATTCAACTCCACTTCATCAATCTTCCACCACTCCTTTATAAAGAGATGGTGAAAGGCCTTTTAGTTCGCACACCCGAGGTCGAGGCCGGGGAGATGGATGAGGAAGGATCAATTTAATTATTAAACGGACTAGGCCAACTATCAACATTGATGATGAAGACAATTCTGAAGATGAAATAATGATTATAAGATGGAAGAGACCTCAGTACGAGATATCTCTAGAAGATACAGAAAAGAATGAATATGAAACAATGTATGATCGGATAAACCACTATGTGAATGCTATGACCATCACTCTGATTCTCCCTCGAAAGGTCGAGAGTTTAGAGGTCAATGAAGTCCGTGGTGTTGGTTTACAGCCGATCAAATTTTACCGTGCTTCTACCTTTACTGAGCTTGACGAACATGTAAATCTGGATGTTGTAATGAATTAATGGAATTGCGTTTTGGTTACTTCTTGCCTTGTGTTCAAAAGCTAATTCAACAAGGGCACTTACCAAAATAAATGCCAAAAGATAAATTTCAACTTTTTGAAAAATTATGGAATGGTAAAAGTCAAACTCCAAACTTAAAAGAGGGTCTCAATTTTGGTACAGTCGGACCAGTCGATGATTCTGAATTTTGCATAGTTGTTACTGGTGAATCAGAAGAGGATTGCCTCGATATAGAGGATGACTCTACTGATCAGCCAATAGAAGATGCTCCCCAAGAGTTTGAGGAAGAAATTAAATCTACTGTTGATGACTTGAAAGAGATTTACCTCAGGACTGAAGAACGACCCTGACCTACATTTATAAGTTCTCTACTTAATGGCGAAGAATCTGCAAAATTGATCAAACTATTAATAAAATTCAAAGATTGTTTCGCATGGAGCTACGATGAAATGTCAGGAATGTCAGCAGAGGTTGCAGTCCATAAACTCGGGTTGAATATAACCTCAGTAAAACAAGCTCCTAGGAGAATGCGCCTCGAGATAGAACAACAAGTCATCGCTGAGGTAAAGAAATTAATAGGCGCCAACTTTGTTAAAGAGGAGAAATACCCCACGTGGTTAGCCAACATCGTACCTGTTAAGAAGAAAAATGGACAGATCCACATTTGTGTTGATTTCAGAGATTTGAACAAGGCATATCCAAAAGACGAGTTTCCACTACCTATACCGGAGATGATGGTGGATATCGCTTCAACACATGAAATTTTCTCCTTCATAGATGGATCGTCGGGATATAACCAAATCAAGATGGCTCCCGAAGATGCAGGACTTACAGTCTTTAGAACACTGATTGAAATTTTTTGCTGCACAGTGATGCCGTTCGACTTAAAGAACGCCGGAGCAACATACCAGTGTGCAATGAACAAAGATTTTTGACGACCTCATTCACAACCAAGTAGAATGCTACGTGGATGATTTAGTCATCAAAAGTAAACAAAAAATAGACCATTTATACGATTTGAGGATAGTGTTTGAACAGTTATGATGATATGACCTCAAAATGAATCCCTTAAAGTGCGCCTTTGGCGTTACCTCTGGGAAATTTCTAGGATTCATTGTCCGTCATCAGGGAATCAAGATCAACCCGAATAAGATAAAAGGTATTATGGAAATGCCTCCCCCTAAAACCTTGAAACAACTACGTTCCTTCCAGGAGAAGTTGGCATATCAGAGATGCTTTATTTCTAATCTCTCAGGTAGGTGTCAGCCCTCTCTCGGCATTAATTAAAAAGGATGCCAAATTTATTTGGGAAGAGAGATGTCAGCGGGCCATTGAGGACGTTAAACAATATTTAATGACACCTCCCGTCTTGGCAGCCCCTATCCCAGGGAAACTGTTGATACTTTATATTGCGGCTTTAGATGACTCTCTCGGAGCTCTCTTAGCCCAAGTCAATGATGGGGTAAGGAAAATGCGATCAACTACTTGAGTCATCGCCTAAT
>NW_018251279.1:42741-44012 GCF_001263595.1 Phalaenopsis equestris | reverse complement strand
CGTCTAGCAAGATGGTCAATGATCTTGTTGCAATTTGATATAACTTTTGTTCCCCTCTGTGCTATCAAGGGACAGATACTAGCAGACTTTCTCGCTGCATACCCACTGCCAGCTGGGTCCTCTCTCAACGAGGAGTTACCAGACCAGCAAACATTACAAATCGAATTCTCCAGTGCGCAACACTAGGAGATGTACTTCGATGGCGCTTGTGAGCCAGAAAAGAAAAAGGATCAGGCACAGTTATACCAGGCAAAGCAGGGATCGGTTTGATCTTTATCACGCCAGACAAGGGTATGTTGAGGTTCTCATACCACATGACAGAGTCGTGAACCAACAATGAAGCAGAATATGAAGCTTTAATCACCAAGTTGAAAATGACAATCTCAATGGATATAACAAACATTGTCATTCATGGAGAGTCCCAACTCGTCATCCAGCAAGTCGCCGGACAATACGGAATTTTGAAACCAAGATTAGCAGAATACCATCAGTACCCGATGAAGCTCCTTGAGCAGATCCCCGATGTGACTTTCTACCAGATTCGTAGGGGAGCTAATGCCCATGCCGACGCTCTAGCAAAACTTGCTAAGGAAATGGTGTGTCCCCAGAGGATTCCATTGAAGTCACAGTGCAAGGAAGATGAGTCTTGTCTTGGATTGACTTCAAAACTCTACACAAGCTTGGAAAAGAAGAAACAATAAATACAGTTGCAGGCATCAACGAAGATTAGCGTAAGACATTAAAAGAATATTTGTATACTGGAAAGCTGCCAGAAGACAAGTCTGAGGCACACCACATCACAAGAAGGGCCATGTCTTACGCCATGGTGGTTCTCTACAGAAGATCGTTCGACCAAATGTGGCTACGGTGTTTGAGCAGAGCCGAAGCACAGAATATTGTTAAAGAGGTACATGTTGGATTGTGTGGCGCTTACCAGTCAGGGCCGAAAATGATGATGAAAATCAAAAGACTCGGGTATTATTGGCCAATAATGATGTCTGATTGCATGGATACAGCCAGAAGATGTCACCAATGCCAAGTGCATGGGGTGGTCTTATACCAGCCTTCGAATGTGCTACACCCAACTGTTACCTCGTGGCCATTCGAGTGTTGGGGCACGGACATAATAGGTCCGATAGAACCTCCATCTTCAAGAAGACAAAGGTTTATACTTGCCGCAACAGATTATTTCTCCAAATGGGCGAAGGCTGTATCGTTACGTGAGGTTATGACACAGCACGTCCTTCAATTTTTCAAAAGCCAAATTATCT
>NW_018251279.1:39376-42521 GCF_001263595.1 Phalaenopsis equestris | reverse complement strand
CTATTAGAAGCCTTGTGGGCCTACCGGACGACTTTCAGGACTCCCACTCAGTGTACACCTTATATGCTCGTGTATGGGTCCGAGGCCGTGCTACCGCTAGAAATTCAGACACCATCTCTCAGAGTCGTCGTCGCCAATCAACTCACAATAGAAGAAAGTGCAAAAATCAGACTTGAAGAACTGGAGAGTCTCGAGGAAAAATGATTGGAAGCACAATAACATTTAGAGCTTTATCTGGCGAAGATGATACAAGCCCATGACAAATTGGTCTGCCCAAGGACATTCAAAGTTGATGACCTCGTACTTGTGCTCAAAAGACCTATTCCTGCACACCGCAAAATAGGTGAAAATTTTGAGCCAACTTGGGAGGGACCATTTATCATTGAAAAGCTCTAGACAGGAGGAGCCTACCGATTAGTGGACTTCTGGGGCGAAAGACCCATGTTACCATTAAACAGACCATATCAAAAAACCTATTATGCAACCTAATGCTGCTCACGTCGCTTGCCTCTGCTTGCTTTTAAACTTTGAAACTTTGATTGTCTTAGGGTTATCTATATGGCCAAATGTCTATGACTGGGTCAAAATTTTGTAATTAACCTCCATATAATGAAAATTTTGAGAAAGAAATTTTAAACTTCAAATTTTCTTCTTTCCACTTTTAAGTATAATATTCCACTAAATTAAACAAAACTCATACATAAAATAAATAATTAATTGCACCAATAAATGATCTCTTCACCAAAATAAACTAAAATTTCCTTTAATAAATACTTTGTTTTGTTCTTGTTCATGCTAAGTTTTGGCCCACTAGCCAAGTTTTGGCCCACTGACGTTTTTCCTGTCGTCTACAGATAAATGTCAGGACAGAGGCTGATATTTGCTTTCCATGATGGCTGGAACCTCGCATTAAATGAGGAAATGGCGCCGCGGGGCGGTACCATAGACTTCAACGTGGATTTCAACCAGGCATGGACTACGAAGGTCCTCTAATGGACGTAGTCAGCTGCAAAGAGAAAGAGGGACTGCCTTCACTACTGAGAGTGACCACTAAAGATAATGTATCATGCAAGGGCAAGAATGTGATAACAGAGCGAGATCCGATGGAGCAGCCCAGCCTTCTGCCCTCCATGGTAGCTACACCTGCTGGGGGCCTAATAGCTGCCAATAGAAAATGACTACCAAGTGCTTCGCTTCGCAAGATGCAACGCAGGAACACTAGCCACAAGAAGCAGAGAGCTTTTCTACGACAAGAACGCAAACGTCAAAGAGAGACGAACAACTTGCTCATCCCTATTCCCGAGGAGCATATTTATGATCCAAACCGAAAAGAAACTTCTGCTAGCTTACCCACCACGGATGAAGAACCAGGGTTTGTGATAGAGTCAAACACACTTTCAGTTTCAGTGTTTTGTACAAGGTTTGTTATAGGGTTGCCCGACGTGCAACGTTGAAATATCGGCCGGGACATCAGCCACGGGCGTATTTGTAGAATACCCGGATTGCAATGTTCTGCATCTTCAGTGTTTCAGTACATTGGAAGAGTACACTTTAAGCACCAACGAGTCTCAGATTTTGAATTTCATGAAGGATGAACCATATGTCCCACTGGGCTTGTAGTGATCATGATTCATGATTTTAACCCTCTAACCTCAGGGAGACTTTTCAAAAATACACAACTTAATTTTCTCCATTTAAAATATTATATATTTAATAAATACCCCAGAACTTAAAATAATTCTTGAAATTCACATAAAATTCAAAAAATCATGAAATTTGGTCCAAAGGCTTCTCTGGTCTAAAGTTACCGCCAGTAAAAATTTCAAGGGATTAGGATTTACCTTGGTCAAGTTAGGAAATTTTTTTGAAAAATCATATTTTTGCATGAAAATAATTATATAAATTAAATTAAGTTTTGAAAATTATATTTTCTCCTCTGATGTCTTAATTGACCCATGAATGAGGTAGGATAAAAATTACAAAGTCATTTAGATTAAATTTGATAAATTATGAAGTGAAAGAGCCTTAGGGGCAAATATCTAATTTTGAAAAATTAGCCATAATTAACATTTAGGCTAAATTTAAGGAGGGAAATGGGTAACCTCTGATATTAATCAATTTATTTGATGTTTGAAACACAAGGGGTTAATTGGTAGAAACCAATCACATTTTCCTAATTAAAAAGAAAAGTCAATAAATTTCTAAATTATTAAAATTTGGAAGTTTATTAAAATAAAATGAACCTAGGACTTAGGGTTATGACTCTTGAAATCAATAATTAAACAATTTAATACCCCTATCTTGATGTTTAAATAAAATTCAAATCATGAATCATGATCACCTAAAGCTTGATCTTTTCAAAGCTAATTAAGACACTCACCTAGGTCTTAAGGGCTTAGTAGTGACTTAGGCTAAATCAAGTTTTCTTTAAATAAGGATTAGAAAACTAAACATCATTGAAAATTAAAACATCTTTCAAACACTAAAAGCCCAATTAGGGTTAAAATTTGGCTAAGTGTTCCAACAACACTAACTTGCCTTTTTAAGGATCTTCACCCACATAATTCTTAAATTGAATCACAAGTGATAATTTCCCAATTCTTAGGGATAATTGAGACATCAGTGTTCACTGAGCATTAAGGGTATTTACAGGATGAATTATTGAGCAACATAATAAGTTTAAAAGAACTCGGGATTTTCCACTAGGCAGCGATAGAGTTGCACGGACCTGCTTCTTTCTCTAGATCTGTTGGATATCTTGAAAATCTACTAAACTTAATATGTTTTGCTTGAAAAAATCATCCTTAATTAAACGCCTAAAGACCCACCAAGATATGACATAGAGTTAGGAAAACTACCAAAACCTTACTTTTTGCCTCTATATAAATTGCCCTGACATGCCTTTTGAATTTCAAGTGGTGGAACGAGAAGTCTCACCAGGTACTTTTACAATTTTCAACATTGTCTTTCTTGTACTTTCATACTATGCTTTTATACCTGCAAACTTGCATGTCACCTTGCATGAAAACTAAAACTGTCAGGATAGCCACAAAACCAAAACCAAAACCGAAACTAAAATCAACCAAGAAAAAATTCCCCGCCACAATATTCAAAATATAAAAAAACTCAAAATTTAATCACAAAC
>NW_018251279.1:33992-38281 GCF_001263595.1 Phalaenopsis equestris | reverse complement strand
CATAAAAACAAACACATTAACATGATAAAAGAAAAATACAGGGTAGCAGTTTCAGAAATTTAAATTTAAGATCTAAGTTAGCTAGATTTTTAAACTTTACAATAGATATAGAATTAAGTTAAGTTCTAAACTAACTAAATCACAAAACTCTCAACAGTTACTACCCTATAATTTTAAAACAAACTACTAACTAACACAAACATTACAATACAATTAAGAAAAAAAGTCTCACACATCACAATGTCTAAACAAGTACACAAACATACATGTCTCAAGTCCAAAACATGAAAACACATCACATCACAATTCTCACTTAAGCATAAAAGTCCAAACCACATCACATAGTTCAAATCAACACATAGATGCAAATGTAGCAAGCCCAGACCACATAGTTCATATCATATTACAATCATAAAAATAAATCTCTCAGTTCTACTCCTCATCCTCTGAATCACCGCTATCCTAAAATTTCACAGGCTCATAATCAGGGTATCTAGGATATGAAAAAAATTGCACTCCTTGGTTACCTGTAATGAGGCTCTCCAAAGATGAGTGAAATTTCTCTTCATAATCACTTTTTCTCCTATTATATCTATCAGTATGATCTGCAAAATGCTCTAAATTTTGTACCCTATCAGCTGTATAGTTAATATTATCCATCATCCTCTGCAATAATTGATCTTGGGTCTCAGTAGACTCACCTCTAGATGTAGAAGCACATGAGGTAGATGATCTCGATGTAGAAGCAGTAGAGGTAGAAGCAGCAGACGTCTCCATTCCATAACTCCTAGAAAATCCTCCTCTCCAGCCAAAAATAGAATGCTCATAATAAGTCTTCACATTCACCTTAGTGATGGGTTTTATAGGTAACAACACTTTCTCTCAGCTATCATATTTAACTCCAGCCTGCTCACACAAAGAAAAGATCAAGGAAGCAAATCCCAGGTCTGCAGTAGTAACGGCACTGGCAGAACTGATGATAGTCTGACAAATCAAAGCTCCTATGTTGATGAGCTTTCCTTTCACGATACAATAATTTAACGTTGCTCTCTCTCTCTGGTCACTTCAGTGAGATGATTTGTTGGTAGCAGATGAGCAAAAATAAAATTGACGGTGCACATATCTTTGAAGTTGGGAAGTTGACTCTCCTCTCATTAGTGATCTTCTAAAGTCCTCTTCCAATAGTCATGTAAGAAATAATCTCGTCTAACTCCGCTTCAGTCGGACTACAATTTGCATAAAAACATAAAGTATCAAGTGGCAGATGATAGAACAAGATGATTAGGTGAAGAAGGTACCAACTTTCCTCAAACCATGACTCTATTATCTTCAGCCTCAGGGAGGTTTGCATAGAACTCTCTAACTACAGAAAAAACTGCCACAATAGAGAAACAGTGGTATCGTTCCCACTATCGGCGAATGATCAAATCCTCTACATCTCCACCTAGATTCCTAAAACGATTCCAAAAACACCGCTCCTAATCAGTTTCTGTGATTGTAACGCATCACTATATTGATCATGAGCCTTCAAACTAACAAATTTACTCGAATCAAAAGGGCTCTTTCCTTTGCTCCTCTTCATTCTTGGTGTCATTTTACAAATTTTATAAATTCTAAAAATAACTTCAAAAATCAAGTGTAAATTACTAAACCAAACTTCTAAAGTATAAACTACACTTCCCATGCAATTTCCATAAACTTTTTTTCTCATTTTTCACCATGAATAGTGAATTTTTAAATTTCACCAAATGTACTTAAAATACAAGGTGAACATCCAAAATTTTTTAATAGAAGTAAAGCTCGTACCTCAAGGAACTTGTATTTAGCAAATTTCACTTGATTCCACTAAGAAATCTTCACTTTAGATTTGCCCTAGCCTTCCAAAATTGCGATCCTAGCCCTCCAAAATTGCGATTTTGAGAGGTTGAAGGTGACGGGAGGTGTAAAAATGGTGTTTTTTGGGAAAAAATTTCACTTTTAATCGTTCGCGAACTGATTCTCATGAACCGGCGCTTAATCATGGCTAAGTGGCACTTAGGCGCCTGCCTCTCAGGTTGGCTCGTGCTTAAGTGCGAGATGTGGCGCTTAGGCGCCAGTGCACAATTTTCAAAATCTTTAAATTAAAGTAAAATGCACTATTTGCCTAAGTAAACCACACCTAAATGGTCTCATAGCACTTAAATGACTATTTTCAACTTCCTATAACTCCATAATAACTATTTCAATTTATGGCTAAAAATAACACAAATTTTCACACAAACAAACTTATATTAATTCACAAACAAGTACAAATACCTTTAAACACTTACTTCTCACTCCAATTAGTCTTGGATGAGAAAATTTTTCTAAATACAAATACATAACAATCATTTCACAATTAAACATATATAAGAAGTCATAAATACTAAAAACAAGACTTAAACACTAAACCACTTGAAAACAACAACTTCTAACACACAAATTCTAACACTAAACTTAATTTCATTCTTCATTCGAAGGAACAAATTCCTGTCTTTCATTAGTCTCTCCAGGAATATAGAGTTGATAAAACGGATGGTAGTGACGAGCTCTAATACTGTCTTCTTCAATCCACTTCAGCTTTATGAACATCATCTTACCTGCTTCCTCTATATAACTTGTGTGGATAAATTGCATCTTCAATTGACATCCAATATGCTCTAGATGTGCATGCAACACAAGTACCTTGGTCTCCAATAAAGCCATAGTATTCTCAATTTTGTTGATCTTCTCTCATATTCCTTCAATACTAACGGCTAAGAAACTGTTATACATCTCTTATGCACTTTGAATAATGAATCTCTTCCTCATGGTTTCTTCCTTCTTCTTCAAATCCATCTCCCATGAAGACATTTTCTCTAAATCTCACTTTCTCTTAGACTTTTAGGGCTAGAAATGATCTGGTGTGAAATTCCTTCAGAAAACCCTTTTATTTATAGGCTTAAATCCTTCCAATAACTCCTAGACACGTTTAGAAACTAACTTGGAACGTTTTTACAAACTAATTGGTTGTTAAACCTTCTAGAATATTAATTTTGCACATGTATTTAAACTACCGTGCTTAAGCGTCGGATCTGGCGCTTAAGCATCGGTGCACATTTTTGCACCAATCAACTTAATGTCCAAATTCTCACTCTAACATGTCTAGGTCACTAAACAAAGTCTTAAAATTTTTACTAACACATAATAGTTTCAAAAATACTACCCCAATTTTCTTAATCACACACACACAACAACAATCAAAACAAAAACACTCTGATAACTATGGGTTGCCTCCCACAAATTACTTAGTTTTACGTCATCAGCTTGACGTAACCAGTACTTATTCTGGTTGACCCAACATCATTTCATCATTAAATTTATGTTGATCCCTTATAAAATAAGGTTTCGATCTATGTCCATTAACTTTAAATTTTTTAATTTTAATATTTTCTCAGTTTTAGGATCTTTGATATCCACAGCTCCATATGGATAAACTTTTATCACAACAAATGGGCCCATCCACCTAGACTTAAGTTTAACTGTAAGTTTGCCTGGAAATAATCTTAACCTTGCATTATATAGCAAAACTTGTTGCCCTGGCTGAAAATTTTTAGTAAGAATCCTTCGATCATGCCACATGTTCATCTTTTCCTTATAAATCATGGCACTCTCATAAGATTCATTCCTTATCTTTTCAAGCTCATTTAATTATAATAATCTTTTCTCACCAGTATCTTTCAAATTATAAATGAACTCCTTAATCGTCCAATATGTTTTATGCTCAAGTTCAACTGGTAAGTGACAAGCTTTTGGTAAGTGACAAGGTTCAACTGGTAAGTGACAAGCTTTCTCAAATATTAGCCCATACGGGGACATTCCTATAGAAGTTCTGTATGCAGTCTTATAAGATCACAAAGCATAGTCAAGTTCGACTGCCCAATCCATTTTTGTTGGATTCACAGATTATTCCATAATTATTTTAATTTCCCGATTAGATAATTCAGCCAAACCAC
This sequence comes from Phalaenopsis equestris, assembly GCF_001263595.1. NCBI lineage: Eukaryota > Viridiplantae > Streptophyta > Magnoliopsida > Asparagales > Orchidaceae > Phalaenopsis > Phalaenopsis equestris. The sequence continues at coordinate 34,268 of NW_018251279.1, read as the reverse complement.
TTTTCTGAGGATGATAAGCAGTAGCAATCTTATGATTTATATGATATTTCTTTAATAACTTATCCAATATGGCATTTCTGAAATGACTTCCCCCATCAGTAATGATAACTCTCGACGTCCCAAATCTACAAAATATGTTCAATTTCAAAAATTTTGCAACACTTTGAGCATCACATCGAGGTAAAGCAACAACTTCTATCCATTTAGATACATAATGCACTGCTAATAGAATATATAAATTTTCAAAAGATGGTATAAATGATCCCATGAAATCTA
>NW_018251279.1:31522-32186 GCF_001263595.1 Phalaenopsis equestris | reverse complement strand
ACAAATTGAAGGACTGATTTCTTTAATATCAGCAATTGTCCATCCGAAGGCTTTCTTAAAATTTTTCGGAATTTTCATCAGCTTTTCTTTTTCTTCCTTTGTTAACTTCGAGGAAATTATAATAGGTAAAGTGGAGGAATAACCTAAAAAGGCATATTTCAAATGTTCAAGAAGTAATTTCAACTCAAGTTCTGGAGGTTTTTCAATAAATGGACAAAATTATTTATCTTTGTCTATCGTGTACAAAATTTCAAAACTTTCTTGAACATAACTTGAATCTTCCTTAAAAAGGTTTACACATTGATCTAATTTCTCTTCTTGCTCGTGTTCCAACTCTTTTTCTTCAGATTTATCTTCATAAGTAGTCTTAAAAAGGCATTAACTCAGATATCTTATAACATCCATTCTATAACATTCATCATTTTTACCTTTTGCAGGATATTTCTTTGATCTTGAAATATTGAAAGTAACAGTTTGATCATTGATCTGCATTGTTAATTCCCTTTTCTACACATCTATTACTGCTCTTTTTGTGGCTAGAAAAGGTCTCCCCAAAATGATAAGTATCTCTTTATCTTCTTCCATATCTAGCACAATGAAATCAATAGGAAAGATAAATTGATCCACTTTCACTATGACATCTTCTATAACTCCTTTAGGGTAT
>NW_018251279.1:28719-31261 GCF_001263595.1 Phalaenopsis equestris | reverse complement strand
TTTTCCTGTTGAGAATATCCTTCATAAACTTTACATAGCTCGGCATTTGTTTTAAGGCTTCACCAAATGTAATATTAATTGTAAGCTTCTTAAATATTTTCAAAAAATTTGAAAATTGCTTATCCAACTTCTGCTGACCAAGTTTAGTGGTGGTTTTTCTAAATCAATTTTTAGCAGAGAAATAGGTTTTTCAGAATCTTTTGGAGCATCCTCTTTTAATTCTTCAATTTCTTCTCTCTACCTCAATTTCTTTTTGAACTCTGCCTTTCAACTCTCTTTCGCTTCTAAGTTGAACTGCTTTTACTTACTCTTTATTCTGCTCTTTTGGATTTGATTCAGTATTATTAGGAAGTGTTCCTTGGATCTATTACTTATTGAATTTGTTATTTTCCAAAGTTGATTCTCAATAGTTTGTAGCTCCACTTTGTAATCGATTTCTCATTTGTAACATGACTTCTTCTACAGACAACTTTTTCTCCTTAAATTGTGTATTACTGTTGAAACCTGGAGGATAAGTAGATCTATAATTATTATTCCCTTGATTTTTCTAGTTTCCCAATGGGTTTACTTGGTTGCTCCCCAATTGCTGATTATTACCACCTGAATTGTTATTCCAGTTAAAGTTGGGAAGGTTTTTCCAACCTGGGTTATAGTAATTTGAATATGGGTTATTCTGCTTATTATTTATGGCATTCAAAGTTTCTAATGATGCTTGAGAATCTACCATTTGGCATAATGAATTCTCTTCAATCATGAAAATTTGTTGAGAAAATTTCATTCCAAATTGGTCTAACTTCCTTGAAATTGCAGATTTGATAACATAGTAAATGCATCAGAGTCATGAATATTGGCTACTTTCTTAGGATTGACTCTCTCAGAAGGCCATTAAAAATTATTTGTAGCTACCTCTTCAATTAAAGCATAAGCGTCATGAAATGATTTTGACATCAATGAACCACCAACAGCAGCAACGATAATTGATCTAAGAGACCCAACAAATCCACTATAAAAGTTTGAATTATTAACCAATCTGGTATAGTATGGTGTGGACACTTTCTTAAAAATTTTTTAAATCATTCTCATGCTTCATAAATAGATTCCCTTTCAAACTGATTAAAAGATGTAATATCATTTCTAAGCTTCATAGTTTTTTATGGTGGAAAATATTTAGTAAGGAACTTTATGTGCTAAATCACCCCAATTTCTGATAGATCTAGGGGCTAACGAATTCAACCACATTTTAGCTTTATCTCTTAGTGAGAAAGGAAATAACCTAAGTTTTATGTCATCATCTGATACACTATCGTATTTAAATGTAGCGCACAATTCTAGAAAATTGGCAAGATGTAAATTTGGATCTTTAGTTGGTGATCCCCCAAACTGATTATTTGATACCATTTGGATAATAGCATGTTTAAGCTCAAATGAATTAGCCACTACAATATATTTTTAAATACTACAATGAAGTTCATTTACAGTAGGGTTGGCATAATCTCTTACAGGTTTAAACTCTTGATGAATTTCACCATTTTGATCATTTTGGTTTATCATTTTTGTAATTTTTTTGGATTTTTCAAGATATTTAATTTTTTTGGTTTTTTTGATTTTTCTAACAGTTCTCTCTAATTCAGAATCATAGCGCACTAGTCCTTCAGAATCTGAATTACACATACATTAACATAAAATAAAATAAAACTAAACACACACAAAATAAAATACAATAACTTAAAGTTTAAATAAAACTTTCTAAAAATAGAAATTTGCTTTTAAATCAATAGATTCTTTACAATTTTCACTTCACTTCCCCCGCAACGGCGCGAAAAACTTGATCCCCAATAATTGCTTATATGCAACAGTATAACAATAATTCTGATTATATATTTCACTTATATTTCCTTATTTGGCAACAAAAAAAAACTTGATCCAGAAGAAAAATAAGAATTTATCTTTTAATTTATATATATTGGGATACTACGCAAGTATATTTATCGTTATCAAGTAATATAAGATTTTTTTATTAAGACTTGAATATCGAACCCACAGGGAAGATATACAATATGCAATTTTTGAAAAACTTTCTATTTTTAAAAAGATATTTATTTAAACTAAAGACGTTTATGCAGTAAAGAAAGTTTAAATATTTTTGGTAATTTTAATATTTTGAAAAAAACAAAACAAACTTAAAAACAAAACATAAGTTTTTGTAAAAGCCCTAAATATTAAAAATATCTTTCTCCTTATCATGAATCAGTAATATATAGGAATTCTATTGTGAAAGAATTCATCTTGTGTTGTGTCAAATAGGATCAATAATATTCTTTACCCTTACTAGAGATGCTATAAAGAACATTGGCTAATTTAAAGTTTGAATAGTTCTGAAGACCGACTAGGCAGGGAAGATACTAGCTCTCACTCTAGAGTTCCCTCGATTCCCTCCACCTGGCGCTAACATCTTGTATCAGACCCTAAAACAATAAACCAAGTTGGGGGCTTTAACCTGTCACTTTAAAGTCCTCTAACTCTACGCCCTTTAATGAATTTT
>NW_018251279.1:27955-28337 GCF_001263595.1 Phalaenopsis equestris | reverse complement strand
CAAGTTGGGGGCTTTAACCTGTCACTTTAAATTCCTCTAACTCTACACCCTTCAATGAATATTTCCCTATTTAGTTGCACTCAATCATATGAACTACATTCTCATCCATACAGCCTCATGTGATTCTTTCCAATTGTTGACTGAGACAATACCAACCCAGTGCTTACATGTTTTCACAACAAATTTTAACATCTGCATTATCCAAATCAAGAAGTAAATGTAGTACATGAAATTAAATCATCACAATTTCTTCCAACACTAAAGATCAATACTCTCCACAACTTCCATCCAACACTTAATTACTTATCATTTTAAGAAGAAAGATAAAGAAAACAACTCAGAATCCATGGAGAAAACAAAACCACACTTTAGTTTAAAAGTA
>NW_018251279.1:26933-27801 GCF_001263595.1 Phalaenopsis equestris | reverse complement strand
GCCTAAAAATCTCTCCAACTAACTCCCCAATTTTAGAACTTTCAAAACTTTCCCAGTACTTTCAGGACCCCTTTCAAAGTCTCAATCTTCCTTCTTTTATAATTCTCCAAAAGGTGTCTTGTTATCTCTTCAAAGTGTGTCTTGATTCGATGTATTTCCCCAAGAGAAGCATCCTTTCGAAATAATTTTCGTCCATGGTGGTTGTAACCACCTATTAAGCCAACATGTCCCTCCAAAACCTCTTCAAAATTCTCAAAAACTAGATTTCTCATCCAATAACTGCCACCCTGCCGCCGGCGCGGGGCCTCTGGCGCTTAGGTGCGGCCTTCTCTTTTTAACCGGCGCTAAAATTCTATTTTTAACCGGCGCTAAAACGCCAGATCTGGCTCTTAGGCGCCAAAACACTTTTGCTGATTTTTAACTTATTTTCTCCAAATTTGATCCTTTTTCACTCCACTAAACATTTGTCACCTTTTTACCTGTAGCTGAAAGAAAAACACAAAAATACTTTCCATTAAAGCGTAATATCTAAAAAATAGGTATAACAATGTGTCTAAAAATACTATATATTTTAGGCGTATCACCCACAGAGTTAGCTCGAAGCTCCTCATCAAAGTGACATCTTCAGGTAAAAACCTATAGTTTTGTAGCTTAAGTGACATATTTTGTTGTTGTTGTTGTTCAAGTGTCTTTAGAGGGGATTTTAATTTAATTAGAGTGAAACCGGTTAGGATCCTACGGTTACCCTATTATGACACCACTATTTACTCTAAATGAGTTGTTAAGTTTTTTTAAACCAGAGAACTCCCATTACAACCGTACGCTACCTCATCCGAGAAATCCTCGTAAACCCAAAAGGAGTGTATTA